>NW_025958605.1:0-54387 GCF_023159225.1 Perognathus longimembris pacificus | reverse complement strand
CAAGCAGCGCAGCTTGATGCGTAGTAAAAAAAATAATAAATAGACAACTGGTCGACCTCATTAGAAATAAAAACCCAAAAGATTAGATAGACAAACAAAAACAAACACATAAATGTGGAGAGAAGGGCAGTGCGCGCAGGAGCAAAGGTAAACAGCAGACATACCTGAATCCTTATCTTTACAAGGTCGACCTCAGAACTTTGTTCAGTTTGTCTCGGTGACGGATAATGGAAGGAAGGGCAGGCAACTGGTCGACTTCATTTAAATAAACAAATAAAAAATAAGATAAACTCTCAGGAATAGATAAATAATAACAAAAAAATTGTAAAGTGGAGAAAGCGAGAGCGCGCGAATGCACTCAAGCAAACACAAACAGCACAGCACGATGCGTATTTTTTTTTAAAATTGACAAAATAAATCAAAAATAAAAATAAGTGGAAAAGGCGAGAGTGCGCGAGCACACAGGAGCAAAGACAAGCAGCGCAGCTTGATGCGTAGTAAAAAAAATAATAAATAGACAACTGGTCGACCTCATTAGAAATAAAAACCCAAAAGATTAGATAGACAAACAAACAAACACATAAATGTGGAGAGAAGGGCAGTGCGCGCAGGAGCAAAGGTAAACAGCAGACAGACCTGAATCCTTATCTTTACAAGGTCGACCTCAGAACTTTGTTCAGTTTGTCTCGGTGACGGATAATGGAAGGAAGGGCAGGCAACTGGTCGACTTCATTTAAATAAACAAATAAAAAATAAGATAAACTCTCAGGAATAGATAAATAATAACAAAAAAATTGTAAAGTGGAGAAAGCGAGAGCGCGGAATGCACTCAAGCAAACAGAAACAGCACAGCACGATGCGTATTTTTTTTTAAATTGACAAAATAAATCAAAAATAAATCAAAAATAAAAATAAGTGGAAAAGGCGAGAGTGCGCGAGCACACAGGAGCAAAGACAAGCAGCGCAGCTTGATGCGTAGTAAAAAAAATAATAAATAGACAACTGGTCGACCTCATTAGAAATAAAAACCCAAAAGATTAGATAGACAAACAAACAAACACATAAATGTGGAGAGAAGGGCAGTGCGCGCAGGAGCAAAGGTAAACAGCAGACAGACCTGAATCCTTATCTTTACAAGGTCGACCTCAGAACTTTGTTCAGTTTGTCTCGGTGACGGATAATGGAAGGAAGGGCAGGCACTGGTCGACTTCATTTAAATAAACAAATAAAAAATAAGATAAACTCTCAGGAATAGATAAATAATAACAAAAAAATTGTAAAGTGGAGAAAGCGAGAGCGCGCGAATGCACTCAAGCAAACACAAACAGCACAGCACGATGCGTATTTTTTTTTAAATTGACAAAATAAATCAAAAATAAATCAAAAATAAAAATAAGTGGAAAAGGCGAGAGTGCGCGAGCACACAGGAGCAAAGACAAGCAGCGCAGCTTGATGCGTAGTAAAAAAAATAATAAATAGACAACTGGTCGACCTCATTAGAAATAAAAACCCAAAAGATTAGATAGACAAACAAACAAACACATAAATGTGGAGAGAAGGGCAGTGCGCGCAGGAGCAAAGGTAAACAGCAGACAGACCTGAATCCTTATCTTTACAAGGTCGACCTCAGAACTTTGTTCAGTTTGTCTCGGTGACGGATAATGGAAGGAAGGGCAGGCAACTGGTCGACTTCATTTAAATAAACAAATAAAAAATAAGATAAACTCTCAGGAATAGATAAATAATAACAAAAAAATTGTAAAGTGGAGAAAGCGAGAGCGCGCGAATGCACTCAAGCAAACACAAACAGCACAGCACGATGCGTATTTTTTTTAAATTGACAAAATAAATCAAAAATAAATCAAAAATAAAAATAAGTGGAAAAGGCGAGAGTGCGCGAGCACACAGGAGCAAAGACAAGCAGCGCAGCTTGATGCGTAGTAAAAAAAATAATAAATAGACAACTGGTCGACCTCATTAGAAATAAAAACCCAAAAGATTAGATAGACAAACAAACAAACACATAAATGTGGAGAGAAGGGCAGTGCGCGCAGGAGCAAAGGTAAACAGCAGACAGACCTGAATCCTTATCTTTACAAGGTCGACCTCAGAACTTTGTTCAGTTTGTCTCGGTGACGGATAATGGAAGGAAGGGCAGGCAACTGGTCGACTTCATTTAAATAAACAAATAAAAAATAAGATAAACTCTCAGGAATAGATAAATAATAACAAAAAAATTGTAAAGTGGAGAAAGCGAGAGCGCGCGAATGCACTCAAGCAAACACAAACAGCACAGCACGATGCGTATTTTTTTTTTAAATTGACAAAATAAATCAAAAATAAATCAAAAATAAAAATAAGTGGAAAAGGCGAGAGTGCGCGAGCACACAGGAGCAAAGACAAGCAGCGCAGCTTGATGCGTAGTAAAAAAAATAATAAATAGACAACTGGTCGACCTCATTAGAAATAAAAACCCAAAAGATTAGATAGACAAACAAACAAACACATAAATGTGGAGAGAAGGGCAGTGCGCGCAGGAGCAAAGGTAAACAGCAGACAGACCTGAATCCTTATCTTTACAAGGTCGACCTCAGAACTTTGTTCAGTTTGTCTCGGTGACGGATAATGGAAGGAAGGGCAGGCAACTGGTCGACTTCATTTAAATAAACAAATAAAAAATAAGATAAACTCTCAGGAATAGATAAATAATAACAAAAAAATTGTAAAGTGGAGAAAGCGAGAGCGCGGAATGCACTCAAGCAAACACAAACAGCACAGCACGATGCGTATTTTTTTTTAAATTGACAAAATAAATCAAAAATAAATCAAAAATAAAAATAAGTGGAAAAGGCGAGAGTGCGCGAGCACACAGGAGCAAAGACAAGCAGCGCAGCTTGATGCGTAGTAAAAAAAATAATAAATAGACAACTGGTCGACCTCATTAGAAATAAAAACCCAAAAGATTAGATAGACAAACAAACAAACACATAAATGTGGAGAGAAGGGCAGTGCGCGCAGGAGCAAAGGTAAACAGCAGACATACCTGAATCCTTATCTTTACAAGGTCGACCTCAGAACTTTGTTCAGTTTGTCTCGGTGACGGATAATGGAAGGAAGGGCAGGCAACTGGTCGACTTCATTTAAATAAACAAATAAAAAATAAGATAAACTCTCAGGAATAGATAAATAATAACAAAAAAATTGTAAAGTGGAGAAAGCGAGAGCGCGCGAATGCACTCAAGCAAACACAAACAGCACAGCACGATGCGTATTTTTTTTAAATTGACAAAATAAATCAAAAATAAATCAAAAATAAAAATAAGTGGAAAAGGCGAGAGTGCGCGAGCACACAGGAGCAAAGACAAGCAGCGCAGCTTGATGCGTAGTAAAAAAAATAATAAATAGACAACTGGTCGACCTCATTAGAAATAAAACCCAAAAGATTAGATAGACAAACAAACAAACACATAAATGTGGAGAGAAGGGCAGTGCGCGCAGGAGCAAAGGTAAACAGCAGACAGACCTGAATCCTTATCTTTACAAGGTCGACCTCAGAACTTTGTTCAGTTTGTCTCGGTGACGGATAATGGAAGGAAGGGCAGGCAACTGGTCGACTTCATTTAAATAAACAAATAAAAAATAAGATAAACTCTCAGGAATAGATAAATAATAACAAAAAAATTGTAAAGTGGAGAAAGCGAGAGCGCGCGAATGCACTCAAGCAAACACAAACAGCACAGCACGATGCGTATTTTTTTTAAATTGACAAAATAAATCAAAAATAAATCAAAAATAAAAATAAGTGGAAAAGGCGAGAGTGCGCGAGCACACAGGAGCAAAGACAAGCAGCGCAGCTTGATGCGTAGTAAAAAAAATAATAAATAGACAACTGGTCGACCTCATTAGAAATAAAAACCCAAAAGATTAGATAGACAAACAAACAAACACATAAATGTGGAGAGAAGGGCAGTGCGCGCAGGAGCAAAGGTAAACAGCAGACAGACCTGAATCCTTATCTTTACAAGGTCGACCTCAGAACTTTGTTCAGTTTGTCTCGGTGACGGATAATGGAAGGAAGGGCAGGCAACTGGTCGACTTCATTTAAATAAACAAATAAAAAATAAGATAAACTCTCAGGAATAGATAAATAATAACAAAAAAATTGTAAAGTGGAGAAAGCGAGAGCGCGCGAATGCACTCAAGCAAACACAAACAGCACAGCACGATGCGTATTTTTTTTTAAATTGACAAAATAAATCAAAAATAAATCAAAAATAAAAATAAGTGGAAAAGGCGAGAGTGCGCGAGCACACAGGAGCAAAGACAAGCAGCGCAGCTTGATGCGTAGTAAAAAAAATAATAAATAGACAACTGGTCGACCTCATTAGAAATAAAAACCCAAAAGATTAGATAGACAAACAAACAAACACATAAATGTGGAGAGAAGGGCAGTGCGCGCAGGAGCAAAGGTAAACAGCAGACAGACCTGAATCCTTATCTTTACAAGGTCGACCTCAGAACTTTGTTCAGTTTGTCTCGGTGACGGATAATGGAAGGAAGGGCAGGCAACTGGTCGACTTCATTTAAATAAACAAATAAAAAATAAGATAAACTCTCAGGAATAGATAAATAATAACAAAAAAATTGTAAAGTGGAGAAAGCGAGAGCGCGCGAATGCACTCAAGCAAACACAAACAGCACAGCACGATGCGTATTTTTTTTTAAATTGACAAAATAAATCAAAAATAAAAATAAGTGGAAAAGGCGAGAGTGCGCGAGCACACAGGAGCAAAGACAAGCAGCGCAGCTTGATGCGTAGTAAAAAAAATAATAAATAGACAACTGGTCGACCTCATTAGAAATAAAAACCCAAAAGATTAGATAGACAAACAAACAAACACATAAATGTGGAGAGAAGGGCAGTGCGCGCAGGAGCAAAGGTAAACAGCAGACAGACCTGAATCCTTATCTTTACAAGGTCGACCTCAGAACTTTGTTCAGTTTGTCTCGGTGACGGATAATGGAAGGAAGGGCAGGCAACTGGTCGACTTCATTTAAATAAACAAATAAAAAATAAGATAAACTCTCAGGAATAGATAAATAATAACAAAAAAATTGTAAAGTGGAGAAAGCGAGAGCGCGCGAATGCACTCAAGCAAACACAAACAGCACAGCACGATGCGTATTTTTTTTAAATTGACAAAATAAATCAAAAATAAATCAAAAATAAAAATAAGTGGAAAAGGCGAGAGTGCGCGAGCACACAGGAGCAAAGACAAGCAGCGCAGCTTGATGCGTAGTAAAAAAAATAATAAATAGACAACTGGTCGACCTCATTAGAAATAAAAACCCAAAAGATTAGATAGACAAACAAACAAACACATAAATGTGGAGAGAAGGGCAGTGCGCGCAGGAGCAAAGGTAAACAGCAGACAGACCTGAATCCTTATCTTTACAAGGTCGACCTCAGAACTTTGTTCAGTTTGTCTCGGTGACGGATAATGGAAGGAAGGGCAGGCAACTGGTCGACTTCATTTAAATAAACAAATAAAAAATAAGATAAACTCTCAGGAATAGATAAATAATAACAAAAAAATTGTAAAGTGGAGAAAGCGAGAGCGCGCGAATGCACTCAAGCAAACACAAACAGCACAGCACGATGCGTATTTTTTTTAAATTGACAAAATAAATCAAAATAAATCAAAAATAAAAATAAGTGGAAAAGGCGAGAGTGCGCGAGCACACAGGAGCAAAGACAAGCAGCGCAGCTTGATGCGTAGTAAAAAAAATAATAAATAGACAACTGGTCGACCTCATTAGAAATAAAAACCCAAAAGATTAGATAGACAAACAAACAAACACATAAATGTGGAGAGAAGGGCAGTGCGCGCAGGAGCAAAGGTAAACAGCAGACAGACCTGAATCCTTATCTTTACAAGGTCGACCTCAGAACTTTGTTCAGTTTGTCTCGGTGACGGATAATGGAAGGAAGGGCAGGCAACTGGTCGACTTCATTTAAATAAACAAATAAAAAATAAGATAAACTCTCAGGAATAGATAAATAATAACAAAAAAATTGTAAAGTGGAGAAAGCGAGAGCGCGCGAATGCACTCAAGCAAACACAAACAGCACAGCACGATGCGTATTTTTTTTAAATTGACAAAATAAATCAAAAATAAATCAAAAATAAAAATAAGTGGAAAAGGCGAGAGTGCGCGAGCACACAGGAGCAAAGACAAGCAGCGCAGCTTGATGCGTAGTAAAAAAAATAATAAATAGACAACTGGTCGACCTCATTAGAAATAAAAACCCAAAAGATTAGATAGACAAACAAACAAACACATAAATGTGGAGAGAAGGGCAGTGCGCGCAGGAGCAAAGGTAAACAGCAGACAGACCTGAATCCTTATCTTTACAAGGTCGACCTCAGAACTTTGTTCAGTTTGTCTCGGTGACGGATAATGGAAGGAAGGGCAGGCAACTGGTCGACTTCATTTAAATAAACAAATAAAAAATAAGATAAACTCTCAGGAATAGATAAATAATAACAAAAAAATTGTAAAGTGGAGAAAGCGAGAGCGCGCGAATGCACTCAAGCAAACACAAACAGCAGAGCACGATGCGTATTTTTTTTTAAATTGAAAAATAAATCAAAAATAAATCAAAAATAAAAATAAGTGGAAAAGGCGAGAGTGCGCGAGCACACAGGAGCAAAGACAAGCAGCGCAGCTTGATGCGTAGTAAAAAAAATAATAAATAGACAACTGGTCGACCTCATTAGAAATAAAAACCCAAAAGATTAGATAGACAAACAAACAAACACATAAATGTGGAGAGAAGGGCAGTGCGCGCAGGAGCAAAGGTAAACAGCAGACAGACCTGAATCCTTATCTTTACAAGGTCGACCTCAGAACTTTGTTCAGTTTGTCTCGGTGACGGATAATGGAAGGAAGGGCAGGCAACTGGTCGACTTCATTTAAATAAACAAATAAAAAATAAGATAAACTCTCAGGAATAGATAAATAATAACAAAAAAATTGTAAAGTGGAGAAAGCGAGAGCGCGCGAATGCACTCAAGCAAACACAAACAGCACAGCACGATGCGTATTTTTTTTTAAATTGACAAAATAAATCAAAAATAAATCAAAAATAAAAATAAGTGGAAAAGGCGAGAGTGCGCGAGCACACAGGAGCAAAGACAAGCAGCGCAGCTTGATGCGTAGTAAAAAAAATAATAAATAGACAACTGGTCGACCTCATTAGAAATAAAAACCCAAAAGATTAGATAGACAAACAAACAAACACATAAATGTGGAGAGAAGGGCAGTGCGCGCAGGAGCAAAGGTAAACAGCAGACAGACCTGAATCCTTATCTTTACAAGGTCGACCTCAGAACTTTGTTCAGTTTGTCTCGGTGACGGATAATGGAAGGAAGGGCAGGCAACTGGTCGACTTCATTTAAATAAACAAATAAAAAATAAGATAAACTCTCAGGAATAGATAAATAATAACAAAAAATTGTAAAGTGGAGAAAGCGAGAGCGCGCGAATGCACTCAAGCAAACACAAACAGCACAGCACGATGCGTATTTTTTTTTAAATTGACAAAATAAATCAAATATAAATCAAAAATAAAAATAAGTGGAAAAGGCGAGAGTGCGGAGCACACAGGAGCAAAGACAAGCAGCGCAGCTTGATGCGTAGTAAAAAAAATAATAAATAGACAACTGGTCGACCTCATTAGAAATAAAAAACCCAAAAGATTAGATAGACAAACAAACAAACACATAAATGTGGAGAGAAGGGCAGTGTGCGCAGGAGCAAAGGTAAACAGCAGACATACCTGAATCCTTATCTTTACAAGGTCGACCTCAGAACTTTGTTCAGTTTGTCTCGGTGACGGATAATGGAAGGAAGGGCAGGCAACTGGTCGACTTCATTTAAATAAACAAATAAAAAATAAGATAAACTCTCAGGAATAGATAAATAATAACAAAAAAATTGTAAAGTGGAGAAAGCGAGAGCGCGCGAATGCACTCAAGCAAACACAAACAGCACAGCACGATGCGTATTTTTTTTAAATTGACAAAATAAATCAAAAATAAATCAAAAATAAAAATAAGTGGAAAAGGCGAGAGTGCGCGAGCACACAGGAGCAAAGACAAGCAGCGCAGCTTGATGCGTAGTAAAAAAAATAATAAATAGACAACTGGTCGACCTCATTAGAAATAAAAACCCAAAAGATTAGATAGACAAACAAACAAACACATAAATGTGGAGAGAAGGGCAGTGCGCGCAGGAGCAAAGGTAAACAGCAGACAGACCTGAATCCTTATCTTTACAAGGTCGACCTCAGAACTTTGTTCAGTTTGTCTCGGTGACGGATAATGGAAGGAAGGGCAGGCAACTGGTCGACTTCATTTAAATAAACAAATAAAAAATAAGATAAACTCTCAGGAATAGATAAATAATAACAAAAAAATTGTAAAGTGGAGAAAGCGAGAGCGCGCGAATGCACTCAAGCAAACACAAACAGCACAGCACGATGCGTATTTTTTTTTAAATTGACAAAATAAATCAAAAATAAATCAAAAATAAAAATAAGTGGAAAAGGCGAGAGTGCGCGAGCACACAGGAGCAAAGACAAGCAGCGCAGCTTGATGCGTAGTAAAAAAAATAATAAATAGACAACTGGTCGACCTCATTAGAAATAAAAACCCAAAAGATTAGATAGACAAACAAACAAACACATAAATGTGGAGAGAAGGGCAGTGCGCGCAGGAGCAAAGGTAAACAGCAGACAGACCTGAATCCTTATCTTTACAAGGTCGACCTCAGAACTTTGTTCAGTTTGTCTCGGTGACGGATAATGGAAGGAAGGGCAGGCAACTGGTCGACTTCATTTAAATAAACAAATAAAAAATAAGATAAACTCTCAGGAATAGATAAATAATAACAAAAAAATTGTAAAGTGGAGAAAGCGAGAGCGCGCGAATGCACTCAAGCAAACACAAACAGCACAGCACGATGCGTATTTTTTTTTAAATTGACAAATAAATCAAAAATAAATCAAAAATAAAAATAAGTGGAAAAGGCGAGAGTGCGCGAGCACACAGGAGCAAAGACAAGCAGCGCAGCTTGATGCGTAGTAAAAAAAATAATAAATAGACAACTGGTCGACCTCATTAGAAATAAAAACCCAAAAGATTAGATAGACAAACAAACAAACACATAAATGTGGAGAGAAGGGCAGTGCGCGCAGGAGCAAAGGTAAACAGCAGACAGACCTGAATCCTTATCTTTACAAGGTCGACCTCAGAACTTTGTTCAGTTTGTCTCGGTGACGGATAATGGAAGGAAGGGCAGGCAACTGGTCGACTTCATTTAAATAAACAAATAAAAAATAAGATAAACTCTCAGGAATAGATAAATAATAACAAAAAAATTGTAAAGTGGAGAAAGCGAGAGCGCGCGAATGCACTCAAGCAAACACAAACAGCACAGCACGATGCGTATTTTTTTTTAAATTGACAAAATAAATCAAAAATAAATCAAAAATAAAAATAAGTGGAAAAGGCGAGAGTGCGCGAGCACACAGGAGCAAAGACAAGCAGCGCAGCTTGATGCGTAGTAAAAAAAATAATAAATAGACAACTGGTCGACCTCATTAGAAATAAAAACCCAAAAGATTAGATAGACAAACAAACAAACACATAAATGTGGAGAGAAGGGCAGTGCGCGCAGGAGCAAAGGTAAACAGCAGACAGACCTGAATCCTTATCTTTACAAGGTCGACCTCAGAACTTTGTTCAGTTTGTCTCGGTGACGGATAATGGAAGGAAGGGCAGGCAACTGGTCGACTTCATTTAAATAAACAAATAAAAAATAAGATAAACTCTCAGGAATAGATAAATAATAACAAAAAAATTGTAAAGTGGAGAAAGCGAGAGCGCGCGAATGCACTCAAGCAAACACAAACAGCACAGCACGATGCGTATTTTTTTTAAATTGACAAAATAAATCAAAAATAAATCAAAAATAAAAATAAGTGGAAAAGGCGAGAGTGCGCGAGCACACAGGAGCAAAGACAAGCAGCGCAGCTTGATGCGTAGTAAAAAAAATAATAAATAGACAACTGGTCGACCTCATTAGAAATAAAAACCCAAAAGATTAGATAGACAAACAAACAAACACATAAATGTGGAGAGAAGGGCAGTGCGCGCAGGAGCAAAGGTAAACAGCAGACAGACCTGAATCCTTATCTTTACAAGGTCGACCTCAGAACTTTGTTCAGTTTGTCTCGGTGACGGATAATGGAAGGAAGGGCAGGCAACTGGTCGACTTCATTTAAATAAACAAATAAAAAATAAGATAAACTCTCAGGAATAGATAAATAATAACAAAAAAATTGTAAAGTGGAGAAAGCGAGAGCGCGCGAATGCACTCAAGCAAACACAAACAGCACAGCACGATGCGTATTTTTTTTTAAATTGACAAAATAAATCAAAAATAAATCAAAAATAAAAATAAGTGGAAAAGGCGAGAGTGCGCGAGCACACAGGAGCAAAGACAAGCAGCGCAGCTTGATGCGTAGTAAAAAAAATAATAAATAGACAACTGGTCGACCTCATTAGAAATAAAAACCCAAAAGATTAGATAGACAAACAAACAAACACATAAATGTGGAGAGAAGGGCAGTGCGCGCAGGAGCAAAGGTAAACAGCAGACAGACCTGAATCCTTATCTTTACAAGGTCGACCTCAGAACTTTGTTCAGTTTGTCTCGGTGACGGATAATGGAAGGAAGGGCAGGCAACTGGTCGACTTCATTTAAATAAACAAATAAAAAATAAGATAAACTCTCAGGAATAGATAAATAATAACAAAAAAATTGTAAAGTGGAGAAAGCGAGAGCGCGCATGCACTCAAGCAAACACAAACAGCACAGCACGATGCGTATTTTTTTTTAAATTGACAAATAAATCAAAAATAAATCAAAAATAAAAATAAGTGGAAAAGGCGAGAGTGCGCGAGCACACAGGAGCAAAGACAAGCAGCGCAGCTTGATGCGTAGTAAAAAAAATAATAAATAGACAACTGGTCGACCTCATTAGAAACAAAAACCCAAAAGATTAGATAGACAAACAAACAAACACATAAATGTGGAGAGAAGGGCAGTGCGCGCAGGAGCAAAGGTAAACAGCAGACATACCTGAATCCTTATCTTTACAAGGTCGACCTCAGAACTTTGTTCAGTTTGTCTCGGTGACGGATAATGGAAGGAAGGGCAGGCAACTGGTCGACTTCATTTAAATAAACAAATAAAAAATAAGATAAACTCTCAGGAATAGATAAATAATAACAAAAAAATTGTAAAGTGGAGAAAGCGAGAGCGCGCGAATGCACTCAAGCAAACACAAACAGCACAGCACGATGCGTATTTTTTTTAAATTGACAAAAAAATCAAAATAAATCAAAAATAAAAATAAGTGGAAAAGGCGAGAGTGCGCGAGCACACAGGAGCAAAGACAAGCAGCGCAGCTTGATGCGTAGTAAAAAAAATAATAAATAGACAACTGGTCGACCTCATTAGAAATAAAAACCCAAAAGATTAGATAGACAAACAAACAAACACATAAATGTGGAGAGAAGGGCAGTGCGCGCAGGAGCAAAGGTAAACAGCAGACAGACCTGAATCCTTATCTTTACAAGGTCGACCTCAGAACTTTGTTCAGTTTGTCTCGGTGACGGATAATGGAAGGAAGGGCAGGCAACTGGTCGACTTCATTTAAATAAACAAATAAAAAATAAGATAAACTCTCAGGAATAGATAAATAATAACAAAAAAATTGTAAAGTGGAGAAAGCGAGAGCGCGCGAATGCACTCAAGCAAACACAAACAGCACAGCACGATGCGTATTTTTTTTAAATTGACAAAATAAATCAAAAATAAATCAAAAATAAAAATAAGTGGAAAAGGCGAGAGTGCGCGAGCACACAGGAGCAAAGACAAGCAGCGCAGCTTGATGCGTAGTAAAAAAAATAATAAATAGACAACTGGTCGACCTCATTAGAAATAAAAACCCAAAAGATTAGATAGACAAACAAACAAACACATAAATGTGGAGAGAAGGGCAGTGCGCGCAGGAGCAAAGGTAAACAGCAGACAGACCTGAATCCTTATCTTTACAAGGTCGACCTCAGAACTTTGTTCAGTTTGTCTCGGTGACGGATAATGGAAGGAAGGGCAGGCAACTGGTCGACTTCATTTAAATAAACAAATAAAAAATAAGATAAACTCTCAGGAATAGATAAATAATAACAAAAAAATTGTAAAGTGGAGAAAGCGAGAGCGCGCGAATGCACTCAAGCAAACACAAACAGCACAGCACGATGCGTATTTTTTTTAAATTGACAAAATAAATCAAAAATAAATCAAAAATAAAAATAAGTGGAAAAGGCGAGAGTGCGCGAGCACACAGGAGCAAAGACAAGCAGCGCAGCTTGATGCGTAGTAAAAAAAATAATAAATAGACAACTGGTCGACCTCATTAGAAATAAAAACCCAAAAGATTAGATAGACAAACAAACAAACACATAAATGTGGAGAGAAGGGCAGTGCGCGCAGGAGCAAAGGTAAACAGCAGACAGACCTGAATCCTTATCTTTACAAGGTCGACCTCAGAACTTTGTTCAGTTTGTCTCGGTGACGGATAATGGAAGGAAGGGCAGGCAACTGGTCGACTTCATTTAAATAAACAAATAAAAAATAAGATAAACTCTCAGGAATAGATAAATAATAACAAAAAAATTGTAAAGTGGAGAAAGCGAGAGCGCGCGAATGCACTCAAGCAAACACAAACAGCACAGCACGATGCGTATTTTTTTTTAAATTGACAAAATAAATCAAAAATAAATCAAAAATAAAAATAAGTGGAAAAGGCGAGAGTGCGCGAGCACACAGGAGCAAAGACAAGCAGCGCAGCTTGATGCGTAGTAAAAAAAATAATAAATAGACAACTGGTCGACCTCATTAGAAATAAAAACCCAAAAGATTAGATAGACAAACAAACAAACACATAAATGTGGAGAGAAGGGCAGTGCGCGCAGGAGCAAAGGTAAACAGCAGACAGACCTGAATCCTTATCTTTACAAGGTCGACCTCAGAACTTTGTTCAGTTTGTCTCGGTGACGGATAATGGAAGGAAGGGCAGGCAACTGGTCGACTTCATTTAAATAAACAAATAAAAAATAAGATAAACTCTCAGGAATAGATAAATAATAACAAAAAAATTGTAAAGTGGAGAAAGCGAGAGCGCGCGAATGCACTCAAGCAAACACAAACAGCACAGCACGATGCGTATTTTTTTTAAATTGAAATAAATCAAAATAAATCAAAAATAAAAATAAGTGGAAAAGGCGAGAGTGCGCGAGCACACAGGAGCAAAGACAAGCAGCGCAGCTTGATGCGTAGTAAAAAAAATAATAAATAGACAACTGGTCGACCTCATTAGAAATAAAAACCCAAAAGATTAGATAGACAAACAAACAAACACATAAATGTGGAGAGAAGGGCAGTGCGCGCAGGAGCAAAGGTAAACAGCAGACAGACCTGAATCCTTATCTTTACAAGGTCGACCTCAGAACTTTGTTCAGTTTGTCTCGGTGACGGATAATGGAAGGAAGGGCAGGCAACTGGTCGACTTCATTTAAATAAACAAATAAAAAATAAGATAAACTCTCAGGAATAGATAAATAATAACAAAAAAATTGTAAAGTGGAGAAAGCGAGAGCGCGCGAATGCACTCAAGCAAACACAAACAGCACAGCACGATGCGTATTTTTTTTAAATTGACAAAATAAATCAAAAATAAATCAAAAATAAAAATAAGTGGAAAAGGCGAGAGTGCGCGAGCACACAGGAGCAAAGACAAGCAGCGCAGCTTGATGCGTAGTAAAAAAAATAATAAATAGACAACTGGTCGACCTCATTAGAAATAAAAACCCAAAAGATTAGATAGACAAACAAACAAACACATAAATGTGGAGAGAAGGGCAGTGCGCGCAGGAGCAAAGGTAAACAGCAGACAGACCTGAATCCTTATCTTTACAAGGTCGACCTCAGAACTTTGTTCAGTTTGTCTCGGTGACGGATAATGGAAGGAAGGGCAGGCAACTGGTCGACTTCATTTAAATAAACAAATAAAAAATAAGATAAACTCTCAGGAATAGATAAATAATAACAAAAAAATTGTAAAGTGGAGAAAGCGAGAGCGCGCGAATGCACTCAAGCAAACACAAACAGCACAGCACGATGCGTATTTTTTTTTAAATTGACAAAATAAATCAAAAATAAATCAAAAATAAAAATAAGTGGAAAAGGCGAGAGTGCGCGAGCACACAGGAGCAAAGACAAGCAGCGCAGCTTGATGCGTAGTAAAAAAAATAATAAATAGACAACTGGTCGACCTCATTAGAAATAAAAACCCAAAAGATTAGATAGACAAACAAACAAACACATAAATGTGGAGAGAAGGGCAGTGCGCGCAGGAGCAAAGGTAAACAGCAGACATACCTGAATCCTTATCTTTACAAGGTCGACCTCAGAACTTTGTTCAGTTTGTCTCGGTGACGGATAATGGAAGGAAGGGCAGGCAACTGGTCGACTTCATTTAAATAAACAAATAAAAAATAAGATAAACTCTCAGGAATAGATAAATAATAACAAAAAAATTGTAAAGTGGAGAAAGCGAGAGCGCGCGAATGCACTCAAGCAAACACAAACAGCACAGCACGATGCGTATTTTTTTTTAAATTGACAAATAAATCAAAAATAAATCAAAAATAAAAATAAGTGGAAAAGGCGAGAGTGCGCGAGCACACAGGAGCAAAGACAAGCAGCGCAGCTTGATGCGTAGTAAAAAAAATAATAAATAGACAACTGGTCGACCTCATTAGAAATAAAAACCCAAAAGATTAGATAGACAAACAAACAAACACATAAATGTGGAGAGAAGGGCAGTGCGCGCAGGAGCAAAGGTAAACAGCAGACAGACCTGAATCCTTATCTTTACAAGGTCGACCTCAGAACTTTGTTCAGTTTGTCTCGGTGACGGATAATGGAAGGAAGGGCAGGCAACTGGTCGACTTCATTTAAATAAACAAATAAAAAATAAGATAAACTCTCAGGAATAGATAAATAATAACAAAAAAATTGTAAAGTGGAGAAAGCGAGAGCGCGCGAATGCACTCAAGCAAACACAAACAGCACAGCACGATGCGTATTTTTTTTAAATTGACAAAATAAATCAAAAATAAATCAAAAATAAAAATAAGTGGAAAAGGCGAGAGTGCGCGAGCACACAGGAGCAAAGACAAGCAGCGCAGCTTGATGCGTAGTAAAAAAAATAATAAATAGACAACTGGTCGACCTCATTAGAAATAAAAACCCAAAAGATTAGATAGACAAACAAACAAACACATAAATGTGGAGAGAAGGGCAGTGCGCGCAGGAGCAAAGGTAAACAGCAGACAGACCTGAATCCTTATCTTTACAAGGTCGACCTCAGAACTTTGTTCAGTTTGTCTCGGTGACGGATAATGGAAGGAAGGGCAGGCAACTGGTCGACTTCATTTAAATAAACAAATAAAAAATAAGATAAACTCTCAGGAATAGATAAATAATAACAAAAAAATTGTAAAGTGGAGAAAGCGAGAGCGCGCGAATGCACTCAAGCAAACACAAACAGCACAGCACGATGCGTATTTTTTTTTAAATTGACAAAATAAATCAAAAATAAATCAAAAATAAAAATAAGTGGAAAAGGCGAGAGTGCGCGAGCACACAGGAGCAAAGACAAGCAGCGCAGCTTGATGCGTAGTAAAAAAAATAATAAATAGACAACTGGTCGACCTCATTAGAAATAAAAACCCAAAAGATTAGATAGACAAACAAACAAACACATAAATGTGGAGAGAAGGGCAGTGCGCGCAGGAGCAAAGGTAAACAGCAGACAGACCTGAATCCTTATCTTTACAAGGTCGACCTCAGAACTTTGTTCAGTTTGTCTCGGTGACGGATAATGGAAGGAAGGGCAGGCAACTGGTCGACTTCATTTAAATAAACAAATAAAAAATAAGATAAACTCTCAGGAATAGATAAATAATAACAAAAAAATTGTAAAGTGGAGAAAGCGAGAGCGCGCGAATGCACTCAAGCAAACACAAACAGCACAGCACGATGCGTATTTTTTTTTAAATTGACAAAATAAATCAAAAATAAATCAAAAATAAAAATAAGTGGAAAAGGCGAGAGTGCGCGAGCACACAGGAGCAAAGACAAGCAGCGCAGCTTGATGCGTAGTAAAAAAAATAATAAATAGACAACTGGTCGACCTCATTAGAAATAAAAACCCAAAAGATTAGATAGACAAACAAACAAACACATAAATGTGGAGAGAAGGGCAGTGCGCGCAGGAGCAAAGGTAAACAGCAGACAGACCTGAATCCTTATCTTTACAAGGTCGACCTCAGAACTTTGTTCAGTTTGTCTCGGTGACGGATAATGGAAGGAAGGGCAGGCAACTGGTCGACTTCATTTAAATAAACAAATAAAAAATAAGATAAACTCTCAGGAATAGATAAATAATAACAAAAAAATTGTAAAGTGGAGAAAGCGAGAGCGCGCGAATGCACTCAAGCAAACACAAACAGCACAGCACGATGCGTATTTTTTTTAAATTGACAAAATAAATCAAAAATAAATCAAAAATAAAAATAAGTGGAAAAGGCGAGAGTGCGCGAGCACACAGGAGCAAAGACAAGCAGCGCAGCTTGATGCGTAGTAAAAAAAATAATAAATAGACAACTGGTCGACCTCATTAGAAATAAAAACCCAAAAGATTAGATAGACAAACAAACAAACACATAAATGTGGAGAGAAGGGCAGTGCGCGCAGGAGCAAAGGTAAACAGCAGACAGACCTGAATCCTTATCTTTACAAGGTCGACCTCAGAACTTTGTTCAGTTTGTCTCGGTGACGGATAATGGAAGGAAGGGCAGGCAACTGGTCGACTTCATTTAAATAAACAAATAAAAAATAAGATAAACTCTCAGGAATAGATAAATAATAACAAAAAAATTGTAAAGTGGAGAAAGCGAGAGCGCGCGAATGCACTCAAGCAAACACAAACAGCACAGCACGATGCGTATTTTTTTTTAAATTGACAAAATAAATCAAAAATAAATCAAAAATAAAAATAAGTGGAAAAGGCGAGAGTGCGCGAGCACACAGGAGCAAAGACAAGCAGCGCAGCTTGATGCGTAGTAAAAAAAATAATAAATAGACAACTGGTCGACCTCATTAGAAATAAAAACCCAAAAGATTAGATAGACAAACAAACAAACACATAAATGTGGAGAGAAGGGCAGTGCGCGCAGGAGCAAAGGTAAACAGCAGACAGACCTGAATCCTTATCTTTACAAGGTCGACCTCAGAACTTTGTTCAGTTTGTCTCGGTGACGGATAATGGAAGGAAGGGCAGGCAACTGGTCGACTTCATTTAAATAAACAAATAAAAAATAAGATAAACTCTCAGGAATAGATAAATAATAACAAAAAAATTGTAAAGTGGAGAAAGCGAGAGCGCGCGAATTCACTCAAGCAAACACAAACAGCACAGCACGATGCGTATTATTTTTTAAATTGTCAAAATAAATCAAAAATAAATCAAAAATAAAAATAAGTGGAAAAGGCAAGAGTGCGCGAGCACACAGAAGCAAAGACAAGCAGCGCAGCTTGATGCGTAGTAAAAAAAATAATAAATAGACAACTGGTCGACCTCATTAGAAATAAAAACCCAAAAGATTAGATAGACAAACAAACAAACACATAAATGTGGAGAGAAGGGCAGTGCGCGCAGGAGCAAAGGTAAACAGCAGACAGACCTGAATCCTTATCTTTACAAGGTCGACCTCAGAACTTTGTTCAGTTTGTCTCGGTGACGGATAATGGAAGGAAGGGCAGGCAACTGGTCGACTTCATTTAAATAAACAAAAAAAAATAAGATAAACTCTCAGGAATAGATAAATAATAACAAAAAATTGTAAAGTGGAGAAAGCGAGAGCGCGCGAATGCACTCAAGCAAACACAAACAGCACAGCACAATGCGTATTTTTTTTAAATTGACAAAATAAATCAAAAATAAATCAAAAATAAAAATAAGTGGAAAAGGCGAGAGTGCGCGAGCACACAGGAGAAAAAACAAGCAGCGCAGCTTGATGCGTGGTAAAAAAAATAATAAATAGACAACTGGTCGACCTCATTAGAAATAAAAACCCAAAAGATTAGATAGACAAACAAACAAACACATAAATGTGGAGAGAAGGGCAGTGCGCGCAGGAGCAAAGGTAAACAGCAGACAGACCTGAATACTTATCTTTACAAGGTCGACCTCAGAACTTTGTTCAGTTTGTCTCGGTGACGGATAATGGAAGGAAGGGCAGGCAACTGGTCGACTTCATTTAAATAAACAAATAAAAATAAGATAAACTCTCAGGAATAGATAAATAATAACAAAAAAATTGTAAAGTGGAGAAAGCGAGAGCGCGCGAATGCACTCAAGCAAACACAAACAGCACAGAACGATGCGTATTTTTTTTAAATTGACAAAATAAATCAAAAATAAATCAAAAATAAAAATAAGTGGAAAAGGCGAGAGTGCGAGAGCACACAGGAGCAAAGACAAGCAGCGCAGCTTGATGCGTAGTAAAAAAAATAATAAATAGACAACTGGTCGACCTCATTAGAAATAAAAACCCAAAAGATTAGATAGACAAACAAACAAACACATAAATGTGGAGAGAAGGGCAGTGCGCGCAGGAGCAAAGGTAAACAGCAGACAGACCTGAATCCTTATCTTTACAAGGTCGACCTCAGAACTTTGTTCAGTTTGTCTCGGTGACGGATAATGGAAGGAAGGGCAGGCAACTGGTCGACTTCATTTAAATAAACAAATAAAAAATAAGATAAACTCTCAGGAATAGATAAATAATAACAAAAAAATTGTAAAGTGGAGAAAGCGAGAGCGCGCGAATTCACTCAAGCAAACACAAACAGCACAGCACGATGCGTATTTTTTTTAAATTGTCAAAATAAATCAAAAATAAATCAAAAATAAAAATAAGTGGAAAAGGCGAGAGTGCGCGAGCACACAGGAGCAAAGACAAGCAGCGCAGCTTGATGCGTAGTAAAAAAAATAATAAATAGACAACTGGTCGACCTCATTAGAAATAAAAACCCAAAAGATTAGATAGACAAACAAACAAACACATAAATGTGGAGAGAAGGGCAGTGCGCGCAGGAGCAAAGGTAAACAGCAGACAGACCTGAATCCTTATCTTTACAAGGTCGACCTCAGAACTTTGTTCAGTTTGTCTCGGTGACGGATAATGGAAGGAAGGGCAGGCAACTGGTCGACTTCATTTAAATAAACAAAAAAAAATAAGATAAACTCTCAGGAATAGATAAATAATAACAAAAAATTGTAAAGTGGAGAAAGCGAGAGCGCGCGAATGCACTCAAGCAAACACAAACAGCACAGCACAATGCGTATTTTTTTTAAATTGACAAATTAAATAAAAAATAAATCAAAAATAAAAATAAGTGGAAAAGGCGAGAGTGCGCGAGCACACAGGAGCAAAGACAAGGAGCGCAGCTTGATGCGTAGTAAAAAAAATAATAAATAGACAACTGGTCGACCTCATTAGAAATAAAAACCCAAAAGATTAGATAGACAAACAAACAAACACAGAAATGTGGAGAGAAGGGCAGTGCGCGCAGGAGCAAAGGTAAACAACAGACAGACCTGAATCCTTATCTTTACAAGGTCGACCTCAGAACTTTGTTCAGTTTGTCTCGGTGACGGATAATGGAAGGAAGGGCAGGCAACTGGTCGACTTCATTTAAATAAACAAAAAAAAATAAGATAAACTCTCAGGAATAGATAAATAATAACAAAAAATTGTAAAGTGGAGAAAGCGAGAGCGCGCGAATGCACTCAAGCAAACACAAACAGCACAGCACAATGCGTATTTTTTTTAAATTGACAAATTAAATAAAAAATAAATCAAAAATAAAAATAAGTGGAAAAGGCGAGAGTGCGCGAGCACACAGGAGCAAAGACAAGCAGCGCAGCTTGATGCGTAGTAAAAAAAATAATAAATAGACAACTGGTCGACCTCATTAGAAATAAAAACCCAAAAGATTAGATAGACAAACAAACAAACACATAAATGTGGAGAGAAGGGCAGTGCGCGCAGGAGCAAAGGTAAACAGCAGACAGACCTGAATCCTTATCTTTACAAGGTCGACCTCAGAACTTTGTTCAGTTTGTCTCGGTGACGGATAATGGAAGGAAGGGCAGGCAACTGGTCGACTTCATTTAAATAAACAAATAAAAAATAAGATAAACTCTCAGGAATAGATAAATAATAACAAAAAAATTGTAAAGTGGAGAAAGCGAGAGCGCGCGAATGCACTCAAGCAAACACAAACAGCACAGCATGATGCGTATTTTTTTGAAATTGACAAAATAAATCAAAAATAAATCAAAAATAAAAATAAGTGCAAAATGCGAGAGTGCGTGAGCACACAGGAGCAAAGACAAGCAGCGCAGCTTGATGCGTAGTAAAAAAAATAATAAATAGACAACTGGTCGACCTCATTAGAAATAAAAACCCAAAAGATTAGATAGACAAACAAACAAACACATAAATGTGGAGAGAAGGGCAGTGCGCGCAGGAGCAAAGGTAAACAGCAGACAGACCTGAATCCTTATCTTCACAAGCTCGACCTCAGAACTTTGTTCAGTTTGTCTCGGTGACGGATAATGGAAGGAAGGGCAGACAACTGGTCGACTTCATTTAAATAAACAAATAAAAATTAAGATAAACTCTCAGGAATAGATAAATAATAACAAAATTTGTAAAGTGGAGAAAGCGAGAGAACGCGAATGCACTCAAGCAAACACAAACAGCACAGCACGATGCGTATTATTTTAAAATTGACAAAATAAATCAAAAATAAATCAAAAATAAAAATAAGTGGGAAAGGCGAGAGTGCGCGAGCACACAGGAGCAAAGACAAGCAGCGCAGCTTGATGCGTAGTAAAAAAAATAATAAATAGACAACTGGTCGACCTCATTAGAAATAAAAACCCAAAAGATTAGATAGACAAACAAACAAACACATAAATGTGGAGAGAAGGGCAGTGCGCGCAGGAGCAAAGGAAAACAGCAGACAGACCTGAATCCTTATCTTTACAAGGTCGACCTCAGAACATTGTTCAGTTTGTCTCGGTGACGGATAATGGAAGGAAGGGCAGGCAAATGGTCGACTTCATTTAAATAAACAAATAAAAAATAAGATAAACTCTCAGGAATAGATAAATAATAACAAAAAAATTGTAAAGTGGAGAAAGCGAGAGCGCGCGAATGCACTCAAGCAAACACAAACAGCACAGCACGATGCGTATTTTTTTTAAATTGACAAAATAAATCAAAAATTAATCAAAAATAAAAATAAGTGGAAAAGGCGAGAATGCGCGAGCACACAGGAGCAAAGACAAGCAGCGCAGCTTGATGCGTAGTAAAAAAAATAATAAATAGACAACTGGTCGACCTCATTAGAAAAAAAAACCCAAAATATTAGATAGACAAACTAACAAACACATAAATGTGGAGAGAAGGGCAGTGCGCCCAGGAGCAAAGGTAAACAGCAGACAGACCTGAATCCTTATCTTTACAAGGTCGACCTCAGAACTTTGTTCAGTTTGTCTCGGTGACGGATAATGGAAGGAAGGGCAGGCAACTGGTCGACTTCATTTAAATAAACAAATAAAAAATAAGATAAACTCTCAGGAATAGATAAATAATAA
Organism: Perognathus longimembris pacificus; assembly: GCF_023159225.1. Classification (NCBI taxonomy): domain Eukaryota; kingdom Metazoa; phylum Chordata; class Mammalia; order Rodentia; family Heteromyidae; genus Perognathus; species Perognathus longimembris. Next base: position 32,453 of record NW_025958605.1, on the reverse strand, counting down.
CAAAAAAATTGTAAAGTGGAGAAAGCGAGAGCGCGCGAATGCACTCAAGCAAACACAAACAGCACAGCACGATGCGTATTTTTTTTTAAATTGAAAAAATAAATCAAAAATAAATCAAAAATAAAAATAAGTGGAAAAGGCGAGAGTGCGCGAGCACACAGGAGCAAAGACAAGCAGCGCAGCTTGATGCGTAGTAAAAAAAATAATAAATAGACAACTGGTCGACCTCATTAGAAATAAAAACCCAAAAGATTAGATAGACAAACAAACTAACACATAAATGTGGAGAGAAGGGCAGTGAGCGCAGGAGCAAAGGTAAACAGCAGACAGACCTGAATCCTTATCTTTACAAGGTCGACCTCAGAACTTTGTTCAGTTTGTCTCGGTGACGGATAATGGAAGGAAGGGCAGGCAATGGTCGACTTCATTTAAATAAACAAATAAAAAATAAGATAAACTCTCAGGAATAGATAAATAATAACAAAAAAATTGTAAAGTGGAGAAAGCGAGAGCGCGCGAATGCACTCAAGCAAACACAAACAGCACAGCACGATGCGTATTTTTTTTAAATTGACAAAATAAATCAAAAATAAATCAAAAATAAAAATAAGTGGAAAAGGCGAGAGTGCGCGAGCACACAGGAGCAAAGACAAGCAGCGCAGCTTGATGCGTAGTAAAAAAAATAATAAATAGACAACTGGTCGACCTCATTAGAAATAAAAACCCAAAAGATTAGATAGACAAACAAACAAACACATAAATGTGGAGAGAAGGGCAGTGCGCGCAGGAGCAAAGGTAAACAGCAGACAGACCTGAATCCTTATCTTTACAAGGTCGACCTCAGAACTTTGTTCAGTTTGTCTCGGTGACGGATAATGGAAGGAAGGGCAGGCAACTGGTCAACTTCATTTAAATAAACAAATAAAAAATAAGATAAACTCTCAGGAATAGATAAATAATAACAAAAAAATTGTAAAGTGGAGAAAGCGAGAGCGCGCATGCACTCAAGCAAACACAAACAGCACAGCACGATGCGTATTTTTTTTTAAATTGACAAAATAAATGAAAAATAAATCAAAAATAAAAATAAGTGGAAAAGGCGAGAGTGCGCGAGCACACAGGAGCAAAGACAAGCAGCGCAGCTTGATGCGTAGTAAAAAAAATAATAAATAGACAACTGGTCGACCTCATTAGAAATAAAAACCCAAAAGATTAGATAGACAAACAAACAAACACATAAATGTGGAGAGAAGGGCAGTGCGCGCAGGAGCAAAGGTAAACAGCAGACAGACCTGAATCCTTATCTTTACAAGGTCGACCTCAGAACTTTGTTCAGTTTGTCTCGGTGACGGATAATGGAAGGAAGGGCAGGCAACTGGTCGACTTCATTTAAATAAACAAATAAAAAATAAGATAAACTCTCAGGAATAGATAAATAATAACAAAAAAATTGTAAAGTGGAGAAAGCGAGAGCGCGCGAATGCACTCAAGCAAACACAAACAGCACAGCACGATGCGTATTTTTTTTAAATTGACAAAATAAATCAAAAATAAATCAAAAATAAAAATAAGTGGAAAAGGCGAGAGTGCGCGAGCACACAGGAGCAAAGACAAGCAGCGCAGCTTGATGCGTAGTAAAAAAAATAATAAATAGACAACTGGTCGACCTCATTAGAAATAAAAACCCAAAAGATTAGATAGACAAACAAACAAACACATAAATGTGGAGAGAAGGGCAGTGCGCGCAGGAGCAAAGGTAAACAGCAGACAGACCTGAATCCTTATCTTTACAAGGTCGACCTCAGAACTTTGTTCAGTTTGTCTCGGTGACGGATAATGGAAGGAAGGGCAGGCAACTGGTCGACTTCATTTAAATAAACAAATAAAAAATAAGATAAACTCTCAGGAATAGATAAATAATAACAAAAAAATTGTAAAGTGGAGAAAGCGAGAGCGCGCGAATGCACTCAAGCAAACACAAACAGCACAGCACGATGCGTATTTTTTTAAATTGACAAAATAAATCAAAAATAAATCAAAAATAAAAATAAGTGGAAAAGGCGAGAGTGCGCGAGCACACAGGAGCAAAGACAAGCAGCGCAGCTTGATGCGTAGTAAAAAAAATAATAAATAGACAACTGGTCGACCTCATTAGAAATAAAAACCCAAAAGATTAGATAGACAAACAAACAAACACATAAATGTGGAGAGAAGGGCAGTGCGCGCAGGAGCAAAGGTAAACAGCAGACAGACCTGAATCCTTATCTTTACAAGGTCGACCTCAGAACTTTGTTCAGTTTGTCTCGGTGACGGATAATGGAAGGAAGGGCAGGCAACTGGTCGACTTCATTTAAATAAACAAATAAAAAATAAGATAAACTCTCAGGAATAGATAAATAATAACAAAAAAATTGTAAAGTGGAGAAAGCGAGAGCGCGCGAATGCACTCAAGCAAACACAAACAGCACAGCACGATGCGTATTTTTTTTAAATTGAATAATAAATCAAAAATAAAAATAAGTGGAAAAGGCGAGAGTGCGCGAGCACACAGGAGCAAAGACAAGCAGCGCAGCTTGATGCGTAGTAAAAAAAATAATAAATAGACAACTGGTCGACCTCATTAGAAATAAAAACCCAAAAGATTAGATAGACAAACAAACAAACACATAAATGTGGAGAGAAGGGCAGTGCGCGCAGGAGCAAAGGTAAACAGCAGACAGACCTGAATCCTTATCTTTACAAGTCGACCTCAGAACTTTGTTCAGTTTGTCTCGGTGACGGATAATGGAAGGAAGGGCAGGCAACTGGTCGACTTCATTTAAATAAACAAATAAAAAATAAGATAAACTCTCAGGAATAGATAAATAATAACAAAAAAATTGTAAAGTGGAGAAAGCGAGAGCGCGCGAATGCACTCAAGCAAACACAAATAGCACAGCACGATGCGTATTTTTTTTAAATTGACAAAATAAATCAAAAATAAATCAAAAATAAAAATAAGTGGAAAAGGCGAGAGTGCGCGAGCACACAGGAGCAAAGACAAGCAGCGCAGCTTGATGCGTAGTAAAAAAAATAATAAATAGACAACTGGTCGACCTCATTAGAAATAAAAACCCAAAAGATTAGATAGACAAACAAACAAACACATAAATGTGGAGAGAAGGGCAGTGCGCGCAGGAGCAAAGGTAAACAGCAGACAGACCTGAATCCTTATCTTTACAAGGTCGACCTCAGAACTTTGTTCAGTTTGTCTCGGTGACGGATAATGGAAGGAAGGGCAGGCAACTGGTCGACTTCATTTAAATAAACAAATAAAAAATAAGATAAACTCTCAGGAATAGATAAATAATAACAAAAAAATTGTAAAGTGGAGAAAGCGAGAGCGCGCGAATGCACTCAAGCAAACACAAACAGCACAGCACGATGCGTATTTTTTTTAAATTGTCAAAATAAATCAAAAATAAATCAAAAATAAAAATAAGTGGAAAAGGCGAGAGTGCGCGAGCACACAGGAGCAAAGACAAGCAGCGCAGCTTGATGCGTAGTAAAAAAAATAATAAATAGACAACTGGTCGACCTCATTAGAAATAAAAACCCAAAAGATTAGATAGACAAACAAACAAACACATAAATGTGGAGAGAAGGGCAGTGCGCGCAGGAGCAAAGGTAAACAGCAGACAGACCTGAATCCTTATCTTTACAAGGTCGACCTCAGAACTTTGTTCAGTTTGTCTCGGTGACGGATAATGGAAGGAAGGGCAGGCAACTGGTCGACTTCATTTAAATAAACAAATAAAAAATAAGATAAACTCTCAGGAATAGATAAATAATAACAAAAAAATTGTAAAGTGGAGAAAGCGAGAGCGCGCGAATGCACTCAAGCAAACACAAACAGCACAGCACGATGCGTATTTTTTTTAAATTGACAAAATAAATCAAAAATAAATCAAAAATAAAAATAAGTGGAAAAGGCGAGAGTGCGCGAGCACACAGGAGCAAAGACAAGCAGCGCAGCTTGATGCGTAGTAAAAAAAATAATAAATAGACAACTGGTCGACCTCATTAGAAATAAAAACCCAAAAGATTAGATAGACAAACAAACAAACACATAAATGTGGAGAGAAGGGCAGTGCGCGCAGGAGCAAAGGTAAACAGCAGACAGACCTGAATCCTTATCTTTACAAGGTCGACCTCAGAACTTTGTTCAGTTTGTCTCGGTGACGGATAATGGAAGGAAGGGCAGGCAACTGGTCGACTTCATTTAAATAAACAAATAAAAAATAAGATAAACTCTCAGGAATAGATAAATAATAACAAAAAAATTGTAAAGTGGAGAAAGCGAGAGCGCGCGAATGCACTCAAGCAAACACAAACAGCACAGCACGATGCGTATTTTTTTTAAATTGACAAAATAAATCAAAAATAAATCAAAAATAAAAATAAGTGGAAAAGGCGAGAGTGCGCGAGCACACAGGAGCAAAGACAAGCAGCGCAGCTTGATGCGTAGTAAAAAAAATAATAAATAGACAACTGGTCGACCTCATTAGAAATAAAAACCCAAAAGATTAGATAGACAAACAAACAAACACATAAATGTGGAGAGAAGGGCAGTGCGCGCAGGAGCAAAGGTAAACAGCAGACAGACCTGAATCCTTATCTTTACAAGGTCGACCTCAGAACTTTGTTCAGTTTGTCTCGGTGACGGATAATGGAAGGAAGGGCAGGCAACTGGTCGACTTCATTTAAATAAACAAATAAAAAATAAGATAAACTCTCAGGAATAGATAAATAATAACAAAAAAATTGTAAAGTGGAGAAAGCGAGAGCGCGCGAATGCACTCAAGCAAACACAAACAGCACAGCACGATGCGTATTTTTTTTAAATTGACAAAATAAATCAAAAATAAATCAAAAATAAAAATAAGTGGAAAAGGCGAGAGTGCGCGAGCACACAGGAGCAAAGACAAGCAGCGCAGCTTGATGCGTAGTAAAAAAAATAATAAATAGACAACTGGTCGACCTCATTAGAAATAAAAACCCAAAAGATTAGATAGACAAACAAACAAACACATAAATGTGGAGAGAAGGGCAGTGCGCGCAGGAGCAAAGGTAAACAGCAGACAGACCTGAATCCTTATCTTTACAAGGTCGACCTCAGAACTTTGTTCAGTTTGTCTCGGTGACGGATAATGGAAGGAAGGGCAGGCAACTGGTCGACTTCATTTAAATAAACAAATAAAAAATAAGATAAACTCTCAGGAATAGATAAATAATAACAAAAAAATTGTAAAGTGGAGAAAGCGAGAGCGCGCGAATGCACTCAAGCAAACACAAACAGCACAGCACGATGCGTATTTTTTTTAAATTGACAAAATAAATCAAAAATAAATCAAAAATAAAAATAAGTGGAAAAGGCGAGAGTGCGCGAGCACACAGGAGCAAAGACAAGCAGCGCAGCTTGATGCGTAGTAAAAAAAATAATAAATAGACAACTGGTCGACCTCATTAGAAATAAAAACCCAAAAGATTAGATAGACAAACAAACAAACACATAAATGTGGAGAGAAGGGCAGTGCGCGCAGGAGCAAAGGTAAACAGCAGACAGACCTGAATCCTTATCTTTACAAGGTCGACCTCAGAACTTTGTTCAGTTTGTCTCGGTGACGGATAATGGAAGGAAGGGCAGGCAACTGGTCGACTTCATTTAAATAAACAAATAAAAAATAAGATAAACTCTCAGGAATAGATAAATAATAACAAAAAAATTGTAAAGTGGAGAAAGCGAGAGCGCGCGAATGCACTCAAGCAAACACAAACAGCACAGCACGATGCGTATTTTTTTTAAATTGACAAAATAAATCAAAAATAAATCAAAAATAAAAATAAGTGGAAAAGGCGAGAGTGCGCGAGCACACAGGAGCAAAGACAAGCAGCGCAGCTTGATGCGTAGTAAAAAAAATAATAAATAGACAACTGGTCGACCTCATTAGAAATAAAAACCCAAAAGATTAGATAGACAAACAAACAAACACATAAATGTGGAGAGAAGGGCAGTGCGCGCAGGAGCAAAGGTAAACAGCAGACAGACCTGAATCCTTATCTTTACAAGGTCGACCTCAGAACTTTGTTCAGTTTGTCTCGGTGACGGATAATGGAAGGAAGGGCAGGCAACTGGTCGACTTCATTTAAATAAACAAATAAAAATAAGATAAACTCTCAGGAATAGATAAATAATAACAAAAAAATTGTAAAGTGGAGAAAGCGAGAGCGCGCGAATGCACTCAAGCAAACACAAACAGCACAGCACGATGCGTATTTTTTTTAAATTGACAAAATAAATCAAAAATAAATCAAAAATAAAAATAAGTGGAAAAGGCGAGAGTGCGCGAGCACACAGGAGCAAAGACAAGCAGCGCAGCTTGATGCGTAGTAAAAAAAATAATAAATAGACAACTGGTCGACCTCATTAGAAATAAAAACCCAAAAGATTAGATAGACAAACAAACAAACACATAAATGTGGAGAGAAGGGCAGTGCGCGCAGGAGCAAAGGTAAACAGCAGACAGACCTGAATCCTTATCTTTACAAGGTCGACCTCAGAACTTTGTTCAGTTTGTCTCGGTGACGGATAATGGAAGGAAGGGCAGGCAACTGGTCGACTTCATTTAAATAAACAAATAAAAAATAAGATAAACTCTCAGGAATAGATAAATAATAACAAAAAAATTGTAAAGTGGAGAAAGCGAGAGCGCGCGAATGCACTCAAGCAAACACAAACAGCACAGCACGATGCGTATTTTTTTTAAATTGACAAAATAAATAAAAAATAAATCAAAAATAAAAATAAGTGGAAAAGGCGAGAGTGCGCGAGCACACAGGAGCAAAGACAAGCAGCGCAGCTTGATGCGTAGTAAAAAAAATAATAAATAGACAACTGGTCGACCTCATTAGAAATAAAAACCCAAAAGATTAGATAGACAAACAAACAAACACATAAATGTGGAGAGAAGGGCAGTGCGCGCAGGAGCAAAGGTAAACAGCAGACAGACCTGAATCCTTATCTTTACAAGGTCGACCTCAGAACTTTGTTCAGTTTGTCTCGGTGACGGATAATGGAAGGAAGGGCAGGCAACTGGTCGACTTCATTTAAATAAACAAATAAAAAATAAGATAAACTCTCAGGAATAGATAAATAATAACAAAAAAATTGTAAAGTGGAGAAAGCGAGAGCGCGCGAATGCACTCAAGCAAACACAAACAGCACAGCACGATGCGTATTTTTTTTAAAATTGATCAAAAATAAATCAAAAATAAAAATAAGTGGAAAAGGCGAGAGTGCGCGAGCACACAGGAGCAAAGACAAGCAGCGCAGCTTGATGCGTAGTAAAAAAAATAATAAATAGACAACTGGTCGACCTCATTAGAAATAAAAACCCAAAAGATTAGATAGACAAACAAACAAACACATAAATGTGGAGAGAAGGGCAGTGCGCGCAGGAGCAAAGGTAAACAGCAGACAGACCTGAATCCTTATCTTTACAAGGTCGACCTCAGAACTTTGTTCAGTTTGTCTCGGTGACGGATAATGGAAGGAAGGGCAGGCAACTGGTCGACTTCATTTAAATAAACAAATAAAAAATAAGATAAACTCTCAGGAATAGATAAATAATAACAAAAAAATTGTAAAGTGGAGAAAGCGAGAGCGCGCGAATGCACTCAAGCAAACACAAACAGCACAGCACGATGCGTATTTTTTTTAAATTGACAAAATAAATCAAAAATAAATCAAAAATAAAAATAAGTGGAAAAGGCGAGAGTGCGCGAGCACACAGGAGCAAAGACAAGCAGCGCAGCTTGATGCGTAGTAAAAAAAATAATAAATAGACAACTGGTCGACCTCATTAGAAATAAAAACCCAAAAGATTAGATAGACAAACAAACAAACACATAAATGTGGAGAGAAGGGCAGTGCGCGCAGGAGCAAAGGTAAACAGCAGACAGACCTGAATCCTTATCTTTACAAGGTCGACCTCAGAACTTTGTTCAGTTTGTCTCGGTGACGGATAATGGAAGGAAGGGCAGGCAACTGGTCGACTTCATTTAAATAAACAAATAAAAAATAAGATAAACTCTCAGGAATAGATAAATAATAACAAAAAAATTGTAAAGTGGAGAAAGCGAGAGCGCGCGAATGCACTCAAGCAAACACAAACAGCACAGCACGATGCGTATTTTTTTTAATTGACAAAATAAATCAAAAATAAATCAAAAATAAAAATAAGTGGAAAAGGCGAGAGTGCGCGAGCACACAGGAGCAAAGACAAGCAGCGCAGCTTGATGCGTAGTAAAAAAAATAATAAATAGACAACTGGTCGACCTCATTAGAAATAAAAACCCAAAAGATTAGATAGACAAACAAACAAACACATAAATGTGGAGAGAAGGGCAGTGCGCGCAGGAGCAAAGGTAAACAGCAGACAGACCTGAATCCTTATCTTTACAAGGTCGACCTCAGAACTTTGTTCAGTTTGTCTCGGTGACGGATAATGGAAGGAAGGGCAGGCAACTGGTCGACTTCATTTAAATAAACAAATAAAAAATAAGATAAACTCTCAGGAATAGATAAATAATAACAAAAAAATTGTAAAGTGGAGAAAGCGAGAGCGCGCGAATGCACTCAAGCAAACACAAACAGCACAGCACGATGCGTATTTTTTTTAAATTGACAAAATAAATCAAAAATAAATCAAAAATAAAAATAAGTGGAAAAGGCGAGAGTGCGCGAGCACACAGGAGCAAAGACAAGCAGCGCAGCTTGATGCGTAGTAAAAAAAATAATAAATAGACAACTGGTCGACCTCATTAGAAATAAAAACCCAAAAGATTAGATAGACAAACAAACAAACACATAAATGTGGAGAGAAGGGCAGTGCGCGCAGGAGCAAAGGTAAACAGCAGACAGACCTGAATCCTTATCTTTACAAGGTCGACTCAGAACTTTGTTCAGTTTGTCTCGGTGACGGATAATGGAAGGAAGGGCAGGCAACTGGTCGACTTCATTTAAATAAACAAATAAAAAATAAGATAAACTCTCAGGAATAGATAAATAATAACAAAAAAATTGTAAAGTGGAGAAAGCGAGAGCGCGCGAATGCACTCAAGCAAACACAAACAGCACAGCACGATGCGTATTTTTTTTAAATTGACAAAATAAATCAAAAATAAATCAAAAATAAAAATAAGTGGAAAAGGCGAGAGTGCGCGAGCACACAGGAGCAAAGACAAGCAGCGCAGCTTGATGCGTAGTAAAAAAAATAATAAATAGACAACTGGTCGACCTCATTAGAAATAAAAACCCAAAAGATTAGATAGACAAACAAACAAACACATAAATGTGGAGAGAAGGGCAGTGCGCGCAGGAGCAAAGGTAAACAGCAGACAGACCTGAATCCTTATCTTTACAAGGTCGACCTCAGAACTTTGTTCAGTTTGTCTCGGTGACGGATAATGGAAGGAAGGGCAGGCAACTGGTCGACTTCATTTAAATAAACAAATAAAAAATAAGATAAACTCTCAGGAATAGATAAATAATAACAAAAAAATTGTAAAGTGGAGAAAGCGAGAGCGCGCGAATGCACTCAAGCAAACACAAACAGCACAGCACGATGCGTATTTTTTTTAAATTGACAAAATAAATAAAAAATAAATCAAAAATAAAAATAAGTGGAAAAGGCGAGAGTGCGCGAGCACACAGGAGCAAAGACAAGCAGCGCAGCTTGATGCGTAGTAAAAAAAATAATAAATAGACAACTGGTCGACCTCATTAGAAATAAAAACCCAAAAGATTAGATAGACAAACAAACAAACACATAAATGTGGAGAGAAGGGCAGTGCGCGCAGGAGCAAAGGTAAACAGCAGACAGACCTGAATCCTTATCTTTACAAGGTCGACCTCAGAACTTTGTTCAGTTTGTCTCGGTGACGGATAATGGAAGGAAGGGCAGGCAACTGGTCGACTTCATTTAAATAAACAAATAAAAATAAGATAAACTCTCAGGAATAGATAAATAATAACAAAAAAATTGTAAAGTGGAGAAAGCGAGAGCGCGCGAATGCACTCAAGCAAACACAAACAGCACAGCACGATGCGTATTTTTTTTAAATTGACAAAATAAATCAAAAATAAATCAAAAATAAAAATAAGTGGAAAAGGCGAGAGTGCGCGAGCACACAGGAGCAAAGACAAGCAGCGCAGCTTGATGCGTAGTAAAAAAAATAATAAATAGACAACTGGTCGACCTCATTAGAAATAAAAACCCAAAAGATTAGATAGACAAACAAACAAACACATAAATGTGGAGAGAAGGGCAGTGCGCGCAGGAGCAAAGGTAAACAGCAGACAGACCTGAATCCTTATCTTTACAAGGTCGACCTCAGAACTTTGTTCAGTTTGTCTCGGTGACGGATAATGGAAGGAAGGGCAGGCAACTGGTCGACTTCATTTAAATAAACAAATAAAAAATAAGATAAACTCTCAGGAATAGATAAATAATAACAAAAAAATTGTAAAGTGGAGAAAGCGAGAGCGCGCGAATGCACTCAAGCAAACACAAACAGCACAGCACGATGCGTATTTTTTTTAAATTGACAAAATAAATCAAAAATAAATCAAAAATAAAAATAAGTGGAAAAGGCGAGAGTGCGCGAGCACACAGGAGCAAAGACAAGCAGCGCAGCTTGATGCGTAGTAAAAAAAATAATAAATAGACAACTGGTCGACCTCATTAGAAATAAAAACCCAAAAGATTAGATAGACAAACAAACAAACACATAAATGTGGAGAGAAGGGCAGTGCGGCAGGAGCAAAGGTAAACAGCAGACAGACCTGAATCCTTATCTTTACAAGGTCGACCTCAGAACTTTGTTCAGTTTGTCTCGGTGACGGATAATGGAAGGAAGGGCAGGCAACTGGTCGACTTCATTTAAATAAACAAATAAAAAATAAGATAAACTCTCAGGAATAGATAAATAATAACAAAAAAATTGTAAAGTGGAGAAAGCGAGAGCGCGCGAATGCACTCAAGCAAACACAAACAGCACAGCACGATGCGTATTTTTTTTTAAATTGACAAAATAAATCAAAAATAAATCAAAAATAAAAATAAGTGGAAAAGGCGAGAGTGCGCGAGCACACAGGAGCAAAGACAAGCAGCGCAGCTTGATGCGTAGTAAAAAAAATAATAAATAGACAACTGGTCGACCTCATTAGAAATAAAAACCCAAAAGATTAGATAGACAAACAAACAAACACATAAATGTGGAGAGAAGGGCAGTGCGCGCAGGAGCAAAGGTAAACAGCAGACAGACCTGAATCCTTATCTTTACAAGGTCGACCTCAGAACTTTGTTCAGTTTGTCTCGGTGACGGATAATGGAAGGAAGGGCAGGCAACTGGTCGACTTCATTTAAATAAACAAATAAAAAATAAGATAAACTCTCAGGAATAGATAAATAATAACAAAAAAATTGTAAAGTGGAGAAAGCGAGAGCGCGCGAATGCACTCAAGCAAACACAAACAGCACAGCACGATGCGTATTTTTTTTTAAAATTGACAAAATAAATCAAAAATAAATCAAAAATAAAAATAAGTGGAAAAGGCGAGAGTGCGCGAGCACACAGGAGCAAAGACAAGCAGCGCAGCTTGATGCGTAGTAAAAAAAATAATAAATAGACAACTGGTCGACCTCATTAGAAATAAAAACCCAAAAGATTAGATAGACAAACAAACAAACACATAAATGTGGAGAGAAGGGCAGTGCGCGCAGGAGCAAAGGTAAACAGCAGACAGACCTGAATCCTTATCTTTACAAGGTCGACCTCAGAACTTTGTTCAGTTTGTCTCGGTGACGGATAATGGAAGGAAGGGCAGGCAACTGGTCGACTTCATTTAAATAAACAAATAAAAAATAAGATAAACTCTCAGGAATAGATAAATAATAACAAAAAAATTGTAAAGTGGAGAAAGCGAGAGCGCGCGAATGCACTCAAGCAAACACAAACAGCACAGCACGATGCGTATTTTTTTTTAAAATTGACAAAATAAATCAAAAATAAATCAAAAATAAAAATAAGTGGAAAAGGCGAGAGTGCGCGAGCACACAGGAGCAAAGACAAGCAGCGCAGCTTGATGCGTAGTAAAAAAAATAATAAATAGACAACTGGTCGACCTCATTAGAAATAAAAACCCAAAAGATTAGATAGACAAACAAACAAACACATAAATGTGGAGAGAAGGGCAGTGCGCGCAGGAGCAAAGGTAAACAGCAGACAGACCTGATTCCTTATCTTTACAAGGTCGACCTCAGAACTTTGTTCAGTTTGTCTCGGTGACGGATAATGGAAGGAAGGGCAGGCAACTGGTCGACTTCATTTAAATAAACAAATAAAAAATAAGATAAACTCTCAGGAATAGATAAATAATAACAAAAAAATTGTAAAGTGGAGAAAGCGAGAGCGCGCGAATGCACTCAAGCAAACACAAACAGCACAGCACGATGCGTATTTTTTTTTAAATTGACAAAATAAATCAAAAATAAATCAAAAATAAAAATAAGTGGAAAAGGCGAGAGTGCGCGAGCACACAGGAGCAAAGACAAGCAGCGCAGCTTGATGCGTAGTAAAAAAAATAATAAATAGACAACTGGTCGACCTCATTAGAAATAAAAACCCAAAAGATTAGATAGACAAACAAACAAACACATAAATGTGGAGAGAAGGGCAGTGCGCGCAGGAGCAAAGGTAAACAGCAGACAGACCTGAATCCTTATCTTTACAAGGTCGACCTCAGAACTTTGTTCAGTTTGTCTCGGTGACGGATAATGGAAGGAAGGGCAGGCAACTGGTCGACTTCATTTAAATAAACAAATAAAAAATAAGATAAACTCTCAGGAATAGATAAATAATAACAAAAAAATTGTAAAGTGGAGAAAGCGAGAGCGCGCGAATGCACTCAAGCAAACACAAACAGCACAGCACGATGCGTATTTTTTTTTAAAATTGACAAAATAAATCAAAAATAAATCAAAAATAAAAATAAGTGGAAAAGGCGAGAGTGCGCGAGCACACAGGAGCAAAGACAAGCAGCGCAGCTTGATGCGTAGTAAAAAAAATAATAAATAGACAACTGGTCGACCTCATTAGAAATAAAAACCCAAAAGATTAGATAGACAAACAAACAAACACATAAATGTGGAGAGAAGGGCAGTGCGCGCAGGAGCAAAGGTAAACAGCAGACAGACCTGAATCCTTATCTTTACAAGGTCGACCTCAGAACTTTGTTCAGTTTGTCTCGGTGACGGATAATGGAAGGAAGGGCAGGCAACTGGTCGACTTCATTTAAATAAACAAATAAAAAATAAGATAAACTCTCAGGAATAGATAAATAATAACAAAAAAATTGTAAAGTGGAGAAAGCGAGAGCGCGCGAATGCACTCAAGCAAACACAAACAGCACAGCACGATGCGTATTTTTTTTAAATTGACAAAATAAATCAAAAATAATCAAAAATAAAAATAAGTGGAAAAGGCGAGAGTGCGCGAGCACACAGGAGCAAAGACAAGCAGCGCAGCTTGATGCGTAGTAAAAAAAATAATAAATAGACAACTGGTCGACCTCATTAGAAATAAAAACCCAAAAGATTAGATAGACAAACAAACAAACACATAAATGTGGAGAGAAGGGCAGTGCGCGCAGGAGCAAAGGTAAACAGCAGACAGACCTGAATCCTTATCTTTACAAGGTCGACCTCAGAACTTTGTTCAGTTTGTCTCGGTGACGGATAATGGAAGGAAGGGCAGGCAACTGGTCGACTTCATTTAAATAAACAAATAAAAAATAAGATAAACTCTCAGGAATAGATAAATAATAACAAAAAAATTGTAAAGTGGAGAAAGCGAGAGCGCGCGAATGCACTCAAGCAAACACAAACAGCACAGCACGATGCGTATTTTTTTTTAAAATTGACAAAATAAATCAAAAATAAATCAAAAATAAAAATAAGTGGAAAAGGCGAGAGTGCGCGAGCACACAGGAGCAAAGACAAGCAGCGCAGCTTGATGCGTAGTAAAAAAAATAATAAATAGACAACTGGTCGACCTCATTAGAAATAAAAACCCAAAAGATTAGATAGACAAACAAACAAACACATAAATGTGGAGAGAAGGGCAGTGCGCGCAGGAGCAAAGGTAAACAGCAGACAGACCTGAATCCTTATCTTTACAAGGTCGACCTCAGAACTTTGTTCAGTTTGTCTCGGTGACGGATAATGGAAGGAAGGGCAGGCAACTGGTCGACTTCATTTAAATAAACAAATAAAAAATAAGATAAACTCTCAGGAATAGATAAATAATAACAAAAAAATTGTAAAGTGGAGAAAGCGAGAGCGCGCGAATGCACTCAAGCAAACACAAACAGCACAGCACGATGCGTATATTTTTTTTAAATTGACAAAATAAATCAAAAATAAATCAAAAATAAAAATAAGTGGAAAAGGCGAGAGTGCGCGAGCACACAGGAGCAAAGACAAGCAGCGCAGCTTGATGCGTAGTAAAAAAAATAATAAATAGACAACTGGTCGACCTCATTAGAAATAAAAACCCAAAAGATTAGATAGACAAACAAACAAACACATAAATGTGGAGAGAAGGGCAGTGCGCGCAGGAGCAAAGGTAAACAGCAGACAGACCTGAATCCTTATCTTTACAAGGTCGACCTCAGAACTTTGTTCAGTTTGTCTCGGTGACGGATAATGGAAGGAAGGGCAGGCAACTGGTCGACTTCATTTAAATAAACAAATAAAAAATAAGATAAACTCTCAGGAATAGATAAATAATAACAAAAAAATTGTAAAGTGGAGAAAGCGAGAGCGCGCGAATGCACTCAAGCAAACACAAACAGCACAGCACGATGCGTATTTTTTTTTAAATTGACAAAATAAATCAAAAATAAATCAAAAATAAAAATAAGTGGAAAAGGCGAGAGTGCGCGAGCACACAGGAGCAAAGACAAGCAGCGCAGCTTGATGCGTAGTAAAAAAAATAATAAATAGACAACTGGTCGACCTCATTAGAAATAAAAACCCAAAAGATTAGATAGACAAACAAACAAACACATAAATGTGGAGAGAAGGGCAGTGCGCGCAGGAGCAAAGGTAAACAGCAGACAGACCTGAATCCTTATCTTTACAAGGTCGACCTCAGAACTTTGTTCAGTTTGTCTCGGTGACGGATAATGGAAGGAAGGGCAGGCAACTGGTCGACTTCATTTAAATAAACAAATAAAAAATAAGATAAACTCTCAGGAATAGATAAATAATAACAAAAAAATTGTAAAGTGGAGAAAGCGAGAGCGCGCGAATGCACTCAAGCAAACACAAACAGCACAGCACGATGCGTATTTTTTTTAAATTGACAAAATAAATCAAAAATAAATCAAAAATAAAAATAAGTGGAAAAGGCGAGTGTGCGCGAGCACACAGGAGCAAAGACAAGCAGCGCAGCTTGATGCGTAGTAAAAAAAATAATAAATAGACAACTGGTCGACCTCATTAGAAATAAAAACCCAAAAGATTAGATAGACAAACAAACAAACACATAAATGTGGAGAGAAGGGCAGTGCGCGCAGGAGCAAAGGTAAACAGCAGACAGACCTGAATCCTTATCTTTACAAGGTCGACCTCAGAACTTTGTTCAGTTTGTCTCGGTGACGGATAATGGAAGGAAGGGCAGGCAACTGGTCGACTTCATTTAAATAAACAAATAAAAAATAAGATAAACTCTCAGGAATAGATAAATAATAACAAAAAAATTGTAAAGTGGAGAAAGCGAGAGCGCGCGAATGCACTCAAGCAAACACAAACAGCACAGCACGATGCGTATTTTTTTTAAATTGACAAAATAAATCAAAAATAAATCAAAAATAAAAATAAGTGGAAAAGGCGAGAGTGCGCGAGCACACAGGAGCAAAGACAAGCAGCGCAGCTTGATGCGTAGTAAAAAAAATAATAAATAGACAACTGGTCGACCTCATTAGAAATAAAAACCCAAAAGATTAGATAGACAAACAAACAAACACATAAATGTGGAGAGAAGGGCAGTGCGCGCAGGAGCAAAGGTAAACAGCAGACAGACCTGAATCCTTATCTTTACAAGGTCGACCTCAGAACTTTGTTCAGTTTGTCTCGGTGACGGATAATGGAAGGAAGGGCAGGCAACTGGTCGACTTCATTTAAATAAACAAATAAAAAATAAGATAAACTCTCAGGAATAGATAAATAATAACAAAAAAATTGTAAAGTGGAGAAAGCGAGAGCGCGCGAATGCACTCAAGCAAACACAAACAGCACAGCACGATGCGTATTTTTTTTAAAATTGACAAAATAAATCAAAAATAAATCAAAAATAAAAATAAGTGGAAAAGGCGAGAGTGCGCGAGCACACAGGAGCAAAGACAAGCAGCGCAGCTTGATGCGTAGTAAAAAAAATAATAAATAGACAACTGGTCGACCTCATTAGAAATAAAAACCCAAAAGATTAGATAGACAAACAAACAAACACATAAATGTGGAGAGAAGGGCAGTGCGCGCAGGAGCAAAGGTAAACAGCAGACAGACCTGAATCCTTATCTTTACAAGGTCGACCTCAGAACTTTGTTCAGTTTGTCTCGGTGACGGATAATGGAAGGAAGGGCAGGCAACTGGTCGACTTCATTTAAATAAACAAATAAAAAATAAGATAAACTCTCAGGAATAGATAAATAATAACAAAAAAATTGTAAAGTGGAGAAAGCGAGAGCGCGCGAATGCACTCAAGCAAACACAAACAGCACAGCACGATGCGTATTTTTTTTTAAATTGACAAAATAAATCAAAAATAAATCAAAAATAAAAATAAGTGGAAAAGGCGAGAGTGCGCGAGCACACAGGAGCAAAGACAAGCAGCGCAGCTTGATGCGTAGTAAAAAAAATAATAAATAGACAACTGGTCGACCTCATTAGAAATAAAAACCCAAAAGATTAGATAGACAAACAAACAAACACATAAATGTGGAGAGAAGGGCAGTGCGCGCAGGAGCAAAGGTAAACAGCAGACAGACCTGAATCCTTATCTTTACAAGGTCGACCTCAGAACTTTGTTCAGTTTGTCTCGGTGACGGATAATGGAAGGAAGGGCAGGCAACTGGTCGACTTCATTTAAATAAACAAATAAAAAATAAGATAAACTCTCAGGAATAGATAAATAATAACAAAAAAATTGTAAAGTGGAGAAAGCGAGAGCGCGCGAATGCACTCAAGCAAACACAAACAGCACAGCACGATGCGCATTTTTTTTTAAATTGACAAAATAAATCAAAAATAAATCAAAAATAAAAATAAGTGGAAAAGGCGAGAGTGCGCGAGCACACAGGAGCAAAGACAAGCAGCGCAGCTTGATGCGTAGTAAAAAAAATAATAAATAGACAACTGGTCGACCTCATTAGAAATAAAAACCCAAAAGATTAGATAGACAAACAAACAAACACATAAATGTGGAGAGAAGGGCAGTGCGCGCAGGAGCAAAGGTAAACAGCAGACAGACCTGAATCCTTATCTTTACAAGGTCGACCTCAGAACTTTGTTCAGTTTGTCTCGGTGACGGATAATGGAAGGAAGGGCAGGCAACTGGACGACTTCATTTAAATAAACAAATAAAAAATAAGATAAACTCTCAAGAATATATAAATAATAAAAAAAAATTGTAAAGTGGAGAAAGCGAGAGCGCGCGAATGCACTCAAGCAAACACAAACAGCACAGCACGATGCGTATTTTTTTTAAATTGACAAAATAAATCAAAAATAAATCAAAAATAAAAATAAGTGGAAAAGGCGAGAGTGTGCGAGCACACAGGAGCAAAGACAAGCAGCGCAGCTTGATGCGTAGTAAAAAAAATAATAAATAGACAACTGGTCGACCTCATTAGAAATAAAAACCCAAAAGATTAGATAGACAAACAAACAAACACATAAATGTGGAGAGAAGGGCAGTGCGCGCAGGAGCAAAGGTAAACAGCAGACAGACCTGAATCCTTATCTTTACAAGGTCGACCTCAGAACTTTGTTCAGTTTGTCTCGGTGACGGATAATGGAAGGAAGGGCAGGCAACTGGTCGACTTCATTTAAATAAACAAATAAAAAATAAGATAAACTCTCAGGAATAGATAAATAATAACAAAAAAATTGTAAAGTGGAGAAAGCGAGAGCGCGCGAATGCACTCAAGCAAACACAAACAGCACAGCACGATGCGTATTTTTTTAAAATTGACAAAATAAATCAAAAATAAATCAAAAATAAAAATAAGTGGAAAAGGCGAGAGTGCGCGAGCACACAGGAGCAAAGACAAGCAGCGCAGCTTGATGCGTAGTAAAAAAAATAATAAATAGACAACTGGTCGACCTCATTAGAAATAAAAACCCAAAAGATTAGATAGACAAACAAACAAACACATAAATGTGGAGAGAAGGGCAGTGCGCGCAGGAGCAAAGGTAAACAGCAGACAGACCTGAATCCTTATCTTTACAAGGTCGACCTCAGAACTTTGTTCAGTTTGTCTCGGTGACGGATAATGGAAGGAAGGGCAGGCAACTGGTCGACTTCATTTAAATAAACAAATAAAAAATAAGATAAACTCTCAGGAATAGATAAATAATAACAAAAAAATTGTAAAGTGGAGAAAGCGAGAGCGCGCGAATGCACTCAAGCAAACACAAACAGCACAGCACGATGCGTATTTTTTTTTAAATTGACAAAATAAATCAAAAATAAATCAAAAATAAAAATAAGTGGAAAAGGCGAGAGTGCGCGAGCACACAGGAGCAAAGACAAGCAGCGCAGCTTGATGCGTAGTAAAAAAAATAATAAATAGACAACTGGTCGACCTCATTAGAAATAAAAACCCAAAAGATTAGATAGACAAACAAACAAACACATAAATGTGGAGAGAAGGGCAGTGCGCGCAGGAGCAAAGGTAAACAGCAGACAGACCTGAATCCTTATCTTTACAAGGTCGACCTCAGAACTTTGTTCAGTTTGTCTCGGTGACGGATAATGGAAGGAAGGGCAGGCAACTGGTCGACTTCATTTAAATAAACAAATAAAAAATAAGATAAACTCTCAGGAATAGATAAATAATAACAAAAAAATTGTAAAGTGGAGAAAGCGAGAGCGCGCGAATGCACTCAAGCAAACACAAACAGCACAGCACGATGCGCATTTTTTTTAAAATTGACAAAATAAATCAAAAATAAATCAAAAATAAAAATAAGTGGAAAAGGCGAGAGTGCGCGAGCACACAGGAGCAAAGACAAGCAGCGCAGCTTGATGCGTAGTAAAAAAAATAATAAATAGACAACTGGTCGACCTCATTAGAAATAAAAACCCAAAAGATTAGATAGACAAACAAACAAACACATAAATGTGGAGAGAAGGGCAGTGCGCGCAGGAGCAAAGGTAAACAGCAGACAGACCTGAATCCTTATCTTTACAAGGTCGACCTCAGAACTTTGTTCAGTTTGTCTCGGTGACGGATAATGGAAGGAAGGGCAGACAACTGGACGACTTCATTTAAATAAACAAATAAAAAATAAGATAAACTCTCAAGAATATATAAATAATAACAAAAAAATTGTAAAGTGGAGAAAGCGAGAGCGCGCGAATGCACTCAAGCAAACACAAACAGCACAGCACGATGCGTATTTTTTTTTAAATTGACAAAATAAATCAAAAATAAATCAAAAATAAAAATAAGTGGAAAAGGCGAGAGTGTGCGAGCACACAGGAGCAAAGACAAGCAGCGCAGCTTGATGCGTAGTAAAAAAAATAATAAATAGACAACTGGTCGACCTCATTAGAAATAAAAACCCAAAAGATTAGATAGACAAACAAACAAACACATAAATGTGGAGAGAAGGGCAGTGCGCGCAGGAGCAAAGGTAAACAGCAGACAGACCTGAATCCTTATCTTTACAAGGTCGACCTCAGAACTTTGTTCAGTTTGTCTCGGTGACGGATAATGGAAGGAAGGGCAGGCAACTGGTCGACTTCATTTAAATAAACAAATAAAAAATAAGATAAACTCTCAGGAATAGATAAATAATAACAAAAAAATTGTAAAGTGGAGAAAGCGAGAGCGCGCGAATGCACTCAAGCAAACACAAACAGCACAGCACGATGCGCATTTTTTTTTAAATTGACAAAATAAATCAAAAATAAATCAAAAATAAAAATAAGTGGAAAAGGCGAGAGTGCGCGAGCACACAGGAGCAAAGACAAGCAGCGCAGCTTGATGCGTAGTAAAAAAAATAATAAATAGACAACTGGTCGACCTCATTAGAAATAAAAACCCAAAAGATTAGATAGACAAACAAACAAACACATAAATGTGGAGAGAAGGGCAGTGCGCGCAGGAGCAAAGGTAAACAGCAGACAGACCTGAATCCTTATCTTTACAAGGTCGACCTCAGAACTTTGTTCAGTTTGTCTCGGTGACGGATAATGGAAGGAAGGGCAGGCAACTGGTCGACTTCATTTAAATAAACAAATAAAAAATAAGATAAACTCTCAAGAATAGATAAATCATAAAAAAAAATTGTAAAGTGGAGAAAGCGAGAGCGCGAATGCACTCAAGCAAACACAAACAGCACAGCACGATGCGTATTTTTTTTAAATTGACAAAATAAATCAAAAATAAATCAAAAATACAATAAGTGGAAAAGGCGAGTGTGCGCGAGCACACAGGAGCAAAGACAAGCAGCGCAGCTTGATGCGTAGTAAAAAAAATAATAAATAGACAACTGGTCGACCTCATTAGAAATAAAAACCCAAAAGATTAGATAGACAAACAAACAAACACATAAATGTGGAGAGAAGGGCAGTGCGCGCAGGAGCAAAGGTAAACAGCAGACAGACCTGAATCCTTATCTTTACAAGGTCGACCTCAGAATTTGTTCAGTTTGTCTCGGTGACGGATAATGGAAGGAAGGGCAGGCAACTGGTCGACTTCATTTAAATAAACAAATAAAAAATAAGATAAACTCTCAGGAATAGATAAATAATAACAAAAAAATTGTAAAGTGGAGAAAGCGAGAGCGCGCGAATGCACTCAAGCAAACACAAACAGCACAGCACGATGCGTATTTTTTTAAATTGACAAAATAAATCAAAAATAAATCAAAATAAAAATAAGTGGAAAAGGCGAGAGTGCGCGAGCACACAGGAGCAAAGACAAGCAGCGCAGCTTGATGCGTAGTAAAAAAAATAATAAATAGACAACTGGTCGACCTCATTAGAAATAAAAACCCAAAAGTTTTGATAGACAAACAAACAAACACATAAATGTGGAGAGAAGGGCAGTGCGCGCAGGAGCAAAGGTAAACAGCAGACAGACCTGAATCCTTATCTTTACAAGGTCGACCTCAGAACTTTGTTCAGTTTGTCTCGGTGACGGATAATGGAAGGAAGGGCAGGCAACTGGTCGACTTCATTTAAATAAACAAATAAAAAATAAGATAAACTCTCAGGAATAGATAAATAATAACAAAAAAATTGTAAAGTGGAGAAAGCGAGAGCGCGCGAATGCACTCAAGCAAACACAAACAGCACAGCACGATGCGTATTTTTTTTTAAATTGACAAAATAAATCAAAAATAAATCAAAAATAAAAATAAGTGGAAAAGGCGAGAGTGCGCGAGCACACAGGAGCAAAGACAAGCAGCGCAGCTTGATGCGTAGTAAAAAAAATAATAAATAGACAACTGGTCGACCTCATTAGAAATAAAAACCCAAAACATTAGATAGACAAACAAACAAACACATAAATGTGGAGAGAAGTGCAGTGCGCGCAGGAGCAAAGGTAAACAGCAGACAGACCTGAATCCTTATCTTTACAAGGTCGACCTCAGAACTTTGTTCAGTTTTTCTCGGTGACGGATAATGGAAGGAAGGGCAGGCAACTGGTCGACTTCATTTAAATAAACAAATTAAAAATAAGATAAACTCTCAGGAATAGATAAATAATAACAAAAAAATTGTAAAGTGGAGAAAGCGAGAGCGCGCGAATGCACTCAAGCAAACACAAACAGCACAGCACGATGCGTATTTTTTTTAAAATTGACAATATAAATCAAAAATAAATCAAAAATGAAAATAAGTGGAAAAGGCGAGAGTGCGCGAGCACACAGGAGCAAAGACAAGCAGCGCAGCTTGATGCGTAGTAAAAAAAATAATAAATAGACAACTGGTCGACCTCATTAGAAATAAAAACCCAAAAGATTAGATAGACAAACAAACAAACACATAAATGTGGAGAGAAGGGCAGTGCGCGCAGGAGCAAAGGTAAACAGCAGACAGACCTGAATCCTTATCTTTACAAGGTCGACCTCAGAACTTTGTTCAGTTTGTCTCGGTGACGGATAATGGAAGGAAGGGCAGGCAACTGGTCGACTTCATTTAAATAAACAAATAAAAAATAAGATAAACTCTCAGGAATAGATAAAAAATAACAAAAAAATTGTAAAGTGGAGAAAGCGAGAGCGCGCGAATGCACTCAAGCAAACACAAACAGTACAGCACGATGCGTATTTTTTTTTAAAATTGACAAAATGAATCAAAAATAAATCAAAAATAAAAATAAGTGGAAAAGGCGAGAGTGCGCGAGCACACAGGAGCAAAGACAAGCAGCGCAGCTTGATGCGTAGTGAAAAAAAAATAAATAGACAACTGGTCGACCTCATTAGAAATAAAAACCCAAAAGATTAGATAGACAAACAAACAAACACATAAATGTGGAGAGAAGGGCAGTGTGCGCAGGAGCAAAGGTAAACAGCAGACAGACCTGATTCCTTATCTTTAAAAGGTCGACCTCAGAACTTTGTTCAGTTTGTCTCGGTGACGGATAATGGAAGGAAGGGCAGGCAACTGGTCGACTTCATTTAAATAAACAAATAAAAAATAAGATAAACTCTCAGGAATAGATAAATAATAACAAAAAAATTGTAAAGTGGAGAAAGCGAGAGCGCGCGAATGCACTCAAGCAAACACAAACAGCACAGCACGATGCGTATTTTTTTTAAATTGACAAAATAAATCAAAAATAAATCAAAAATAAAAATAAGTGGAAAAGGCGAGAGTGCGCGAGCACACAGGAGCAAAGACAAGCAGCGCAGCTTGATGCGTAGTAAAAAAAATAATAAATAGACAACTGGTCGACCTCATTAGAAATAAAAACCCAAAAGATGAGATAGACAAACAAACACATAAATGTGGAGAGAAGGGCAGTGCGCGCAAGATCAAAGGTAAACAGCAGACAGACCTGATTCCTTATCTTTACAAGGACGACCTCAGAACTTTGTTCAGTTTGTCTCGGGGACGGATAATGGAAGGAAGGGCAGGCAACTGGTCGACTTCATTTAAATAAACAAATAAAAAATAAGATAAACTCTCAGGAATAGATAAATAATAACAAAAAAATTGTAAAGTGGAGAAAGCGAGAGCGCGCGAATGCACTCAAGCAAACACAAACAGCACAGCACGATGCGCATTTTTTTTAAAATTGACAAAATAAATCAAAAATAAATCAAAAATAAAAATAAGTGGAAAAGGCGAGAGTGCGCGAGCACACAGGAGCAAAGACAAGCAGCGCAGCTTGATGCGTAGTAAAAAAAATAATAAATAGACAACTGGTCGACCTCATTAGAAATAAAAACCCAAACGATTAGATAGACAAACAAACAAACACATAAATGTGGAGAGAAGGGCAGTGCGGGAAGGAGCAAAGGTAAACAGCAGACAGACCTGAATCCTTATCTTTACAAGGTCGACCTCAGAACTTTGTTCAGTTTGTCTCGGTGACGGATAATGGAAGGAAGGGCAGACAACTGGACGATTTCATTTAAATAAACAAATAAAAAATAAGATAAACACTCAAGAATATATAAATAATAACAAAAAAATTGTAAAGTGGAGAAAGCGAGAGCGCGCGAATGCACTCAAGCAAACACAAACAGCACAGCACGATGCGTATTTTTTTTTAAATTGACAAAATAAATCAAAAATAAATCAAAAATAAAAATAAGTGGAAAAGGCGAGAGTGTGCGAGCACACAGGAGCAAAGACAAGCAGCGCAGCTTGATGCGTAGTAAAAAAAATAATAAATAGACAACTGGTCGACCTCATTAGAAATAAAAACCCAAAAGATTAGATAGACAAACAAACAAACACATAAATGTGGAGAGAAGGGCAGTGCGGGAAGGAGCAAAGGTAAACAGCAGACAGACCTGAATCCTTATCTTTACAAGGTCGACCTCAGAACTTTGTTCAGTTTGTCTCGGTGACGGATAATGGAAGGAAGGGCAGGCAACTGGTCGACTTCATTTAAATAAACAAATAAAAAATAAGATAAACTCTCAGGAATAGATAAATAATAACAAAAAAATTGTAAAGTGGAGAAAGCGAGAGCGCGCGAATGCACTCAAGCAAACACAAACAGCACAGCACGATGCGTATTTTTTTTTAAATTGACAAAATAAATCAAAAATAAATCAAAAATAAAAATAAGTGGAAAAGGCGAGAGTGTGCGAGCACACAGGAGCAAAGACAAGCAGCGCAGCTTGATGCGTAGTAAAAAAAATAATAAATAGACAACTGGTCGACCTCATTAGAAATAAAAACCCAAAAGATTAGATAGACAAACAAACAAACACATAAATGTGGAGAGAAGGGCAGTGCGCGCAGGAGCAAAGGTAAACAGCAGACAGACCTGAATCCTTATCTTTACAAGGTCGACCTCAGAACTTTGTTCAGTTTGTCTCGGTGACGGATAATGGAAGGAAGGGCAGGCAACTGGTCGACTTCATTTAAATAAACAAATAAAAAATAAGATAAACTCTCAGGAATAGATAAATCATAACAAAAAAATTGTAAAGTGGAGAAAGCGAGAGCCCGCGAATGCAATCAATCAAACACAAACAGCACAGCACGATGCGTATTTTTTTTTTAATTGACAAAATAAATCAAAAATAAATCAAAAATAAGAATAAGTGGAAAAGGCGAGTGTGCGCGAGCACACAGGAGCAAAGACAAGCAGCGCAGCTTGATGCGTAGTAAAAAAAATAATAAATAGACAACTGGTCGACCTCATTAGAAATAAAAACCCAAAACATTAGATAGACAAACAAACAAACACATAAATATGGAGAGAAGTGCAGTGCGCGCAGGAGCAAAGGTAAACAGCAAACAGACCTGAATCCTTATCTTTACAAGGTCGACCTCAGAACTTTGTTCAGTTTGTCTCGGTGACGGATAATGGAAGGAAGGGCAGGCAACTGGTCGACTTCATTTAAATAAACAAATTAAAAATAAGATAAACTCTCAGGAATAGATAAATAATAACAAAAAAATTGTAAAGTGGAGAAAGCGAGAGCGCGCGAATGCACTCAAGCAAACACAAACAGCACAGCACGATGCGTATTTTTTTTTAAAATTGACAAAATGAATCAAAAATATATCAAAAATAAAAATAAGTGGAAAAGGCGAGAGTGCGCGAGCACACAGGAGCAAAGACAAGCAGCGCAGCTTGATGCGTAGTAAAAAAATAATAAATAGACAACTGGTCGACCTCATTAGAAATAAAAACCCAAAAGATGAGATAGACAAACAAACAAACACATAAATGTGGAGAGAAGGGCAGTGCGCGCAGGAGCAAAGGTAAACAGCAGACAGACCTGAATCCTTATCTTTACAAGGTCGACCTCAGAACTTTGTTCAGGTTGTCTCGGTGACGGATAATGGAAGGCAGGGCAGGCAACTGGTCGACTTCATTTAAATAAACAAATAAAAAATAAGATAAACTCTCAGGAATAGATAAATAATAACAAAAAAATTGTAAAGTGGAGAAAGCGAGAGCGCGCGAATGCACTCAAGCAAACACAAACAGCACAGCACGATGCGTATTTTTTTTTAAAATTGACAAAATGAATCAAAAATAAATCAAAAATAAAAATAAGTGGAAAAGGCGAGAGTGCGCGAGCACACAGGAGCAAAGACAAGCAGCGCAGCTTGGTGCGTAGTAAAAAAAATAATAAATAGACAACTGGTTGACCTCATTAGAAATAAAAACCCAAAAGATTTGATAGACAAACAAACAAACACATAAATGTGGAGAGAAGGGCAGTGCGCGCAGGAGCAAAGGTAAACAGCAGACAGACCTGAATCCTTATCTTTACAAGGTCGACCTCAGAACTTTGTTCAGTTTGTCTCGGTGACGGATAATGGAAGGAAGGGCAGGCAACTGGTCGACTTCATTTAAATAAACAAATAAAAAATAAGATAAACTCTCAGGAATAGATAAATAATAACAAAAAATTGTAACGTGCAGAAAGCGAGAACGCGCGAATGCACTCAAGCAAACACAAACAGCACAGCACGATGCGTATTTTTTTTAAAATTGACAAAATAAATCAAAAATAAATCAAAAATAAAAATAAGTGGAAAAGGCGAGAGTGCGCGAGCACACAGGAGCAAAGACAAGCAGCGCAGCTTGATGCGTAGTAAAAAAAATAATAAATAGACAACTGGTCGACCTCATTAGAAATAAACACCCAAAAGATGAGATAGACAAACAAACAAACACATAAATGTGGAGAGAAGGGCAGTGTGCGCAGGAGCAAAGGTAAACAGCAGACAGACCTGATTCCTTATCTTTACAAGGTGGACCTCAGAACTTTGTTCAGTTTATCTCGGTGACGGATAATGGAAGGAAGGGCAGGCAACTGGTCGACTTCATTTAAATAAACAAATAAAAAATAAGATAAACTCTCAGGAATAGATAAATAATAACAAAAAAATTGTAAAGTGGAGAAAGCGAGAGCGCGCGAATGCACTCAAGCAAACACAAACAGCACAGCACGATGCGTATTTTTTTTTAAATTGACAAAATAAATCAAAAATAAATCAAAAATAAAAATAAGTGGAAAAGGCGAGAGTGCGCGAGCACACAGGAGCAAAGACAAGCAGCGCAGCTTGGTGCGTAGTAAAAAAAATAATAAATAGACAACTGGTTGACCTCATTAGAAATAAAAACCCAAAAGATTTGATAGACAAACAAACAAACACATAAATGTGGAGAGAAGGGCAGTGCGCGCAGGAGCAAAGGTAAACAGCAGACAGACCTGAATCCTTATCTTTACAAGGTCGACCTCAGAACTTTGTTCAGTTTGTCTCGGTGACGGATAATGGAAGGAAGGGCAGGCAACTGGTCGACTTCATTTAAATAAACAAATAAAAAATAAGATAAACTCTCAGGAATAGATAAATAATAACAAAAAATTGTAACGTGCAGAAAGCGAGAACGCGCGAATGCACTCAAGCAAACACAAACAGCACAGCACGATGCGTATTTTTTTTTTAAAATTGACAAAATAAATCAAAAATAAATCAAAAATAAAAATAAGTGGAAAAGGCGAGAGTGCGCGAGCACACAGGAGCAAAGACAAGCAGCGCAGCTTGATGCGTAGTAAAAAAAATAATAAATAGACAACTGGTCGACCTCATTAGAAATAAACACCCAAAAGATGAGATAGACAAACAAACAAACACATAAATCTGGAGAGAAGGGCAGTGCCCGCAAGATCAAAGGTAAACAGCAGACAGACCTGATTCCTTATCTTTACAAGGTCGACCTCAGAACTTTGTTCAGTTTGTCTCGGTGACGGATAATGGAAGGAAGGGCAGGCAACTGGTCGACTTCATTTAAATAAACAAATAAAAAATAAGATAAACTCTCAGGAATAGATAAATAATAACAAAAAAATTGTAAAGTGGAGAAAGCGAGAGCGCGCGAATGCACTCAAGCAAACACAAACAGCACAGCACGATGCGTATTTTTTTTAAATTGACAAAATAAATCAAAAATTAATCAAAAATAAAAATAAGTGGAAAAGGCGTGAGTGCGCGAGCACACAGGAACAAAGACAAGCAGCGCAGCTTGATGCGTAGTAAAAAAAATAATAAATAGACAACTGGTCGACCTCATTAGAAATAAAAACCCAAAAGATTAGATAGACAAACAAACAAACACATAAATGTGGAGAGAAGGGCAGTGCGCGCAGGAGCAAAGGTAAACAGCAGACAGACCTGAATCCTTATCTTTACAAGGTCGACCTCAGAACTTTGTTCAGTTTGTCTCGGTGACGGATAATGGAAGGAAGGGCAGGCAACTGGTCGACTTCATTTAAATAAACAAATAAAAAATAAGATAAACACTCAGGAATAGATAAATAATAACAAAAAATTGTAAAGTGGAGAAAGCGAGAGCGCGCGAATGCACTCAAGCAAACACAAACAGCACAGCACGATGCGTATTTTTTTTTAAATTGACAAAATAAATAAAAAATAAATCAAAAATAAAAATAAGTGGAAAAGGCGAGAGTGCGCGAGCACACAGGAGCAAAGACAAGCAGCGCAGCTTGATGCGTAGTAAAAAAAATAATAAATAGACAACTGGTCGACCTCATTAGAAATAAAAACCCAAAAGATTAGATAGACAAACAAACAAACACATAAATGTGGAGAGAAGGGCAGTGCGCACAGGAGCAAAGGTAAACAGCAGACAGACCTGAATCCTTATCTTTACAAGGTCGACCTCAGAACTTTGTTCAGTTTGTCTCCGTGACGGATAATGGAAGGAACTGCAGGCAACTGGTCGACTTCATTTAAATAAAGAAATAAAAAATAAGATAAACTCTCAGGAATAGATCAATCATAACAAAAAAATTGTAAAGTGGAGAAAGCGAGAGCGCGCGAATGCACTCAAGCAAACACAAACAGCACAGCACGATGCGTATTTTTTTTAAAGTTGACAAAATAATTCAAAAAAAAATCAAAAATAAAAATAAGTGGTAAAGGCGAGTGTGCGCGAGCACACAGGAGCAAAGACAAGCAGCGCAGCTTGATGCGTAGTAAAAAAAATAATAAATAGACAACTGGTCGACCTCATTAGAAATAAAAACCCAAAAGATTAGATAGACAAACAAACAAACACATAAATGTGGAGAGAAGGGCAGTGCGGGCAGGAGCAAACGTAAACAGCAGACAGACCTGAATCCTTATCTTTACAAGGTCGACCTCAGAACTTTGTTCAGTTTGTCTCGGTGACGGATAATGGAAGGAAGGGCAGGCAACTGGTCGACTTCATTTAAATAAACAAATAAAAAATAAGATAAACTCTCAGGAATAGATAAATAATAACAAAAAAATTGTAAAGTGGAGAAAGCGAGAGCGCGCGAATGCACTCAATCAAACACAAACAGCACAGCACGATGCGTATTTTTTTTTAAATTGACAAAATAAATCAAAAATAAATCAAAAATAAAAATAAGTGGAAAAGGCGAGTGTGCGCGAGCACACAGGAGCAAAGACAAGCAGCGCAGCTTGATGCGTAGTAAAAAAAATAATAAATAGACAACTGGTCGACCTCATTAGAAATAAAAACCCAAAACATTAGATAGACAAACAAACAAACACATAAATGTGGAGAGAAGGCAGTGCGCGCAGGAGCAAAGGTAAACAGCAGACAGACCTGAATCCTTATCTTTACAAGGTCGACCTCAGAACTTTGTTCAGTTTGTCTCGGTGACGGATAATGGAAGGAAGGGCAGGCAACTGGTCGACTTCATTTAAATAAACAAATTAAAAATAAGATAAACTCTCAGGAATAGATAAATAATAACAAAAAAATTGTAAAGTGGAGAAAGCGAGAGCGCGCGAATGCACTCAAGCAAACACAAACAGCACAGCACGATGCGTATTTTTTTTAAAATTGACAAAATAAATCAAAAATAAATCAAAAATAAAAATAAGTGGAAAAGGCGAGAGTGCGCGAGCACACAGGAGCAAAGACAAGCAGCGCAGCTTGATGCGTAGTAAAAAAAATAATAAATAGACAACTGGTCGACCTCATTAGAAATAAAAACCCAAAAGATTAGATAGACAAACAAACAAACACATAAATGTGGAGAGAAGGGCAGTGCGCGCAGGAGCAAAGGTAAACAGCAGACAGACCTGAATCCTTATCTTTACAAGGTCGACCTCAGAACTTTGTTCAGTTTGTCTCGGTGACGGATAATGGAAGGAAGGGCAGGCAACTGGTCGACTTCATTTAAATAAACAAATAAAAAATAAGATAAACTCTCAGGAATAGATAAATAATAACAAAAAAATTGTAAAGTGGAGAAAGCGAGAGCGCGCGAATGCACTCAAGCAAACACAAACAGCACAGCACGATGCGTATTTTTTTTTAAAATTGACAAAATAAATCAAAAATAAATCAAAAATAAAAATAAGTGGAAAAGGCGAGAGTGCGCGAGCACACAGGAGCAAAGACAAGCAGCGCAGCTTGATGCGTAGTAAAAAAAATAATAAATAGACAACTGGTCGACCTCATTAGAAATAAAAACCCAAAAGATTAGATAGACAAACAAACAAACACATAAATGTGGAGAGAAGGGCAGTGCGCGCAGGAGCAAAGGTAAACAGCAGACAGACCTGAATCCTTATCTTTACAAGGTCGACCTCAGAACTTTGTTCAGTTTGTCTCGGTGACGGATAATGGAAGGAAGGGCAGGCAACTGGTCGACTTCATTTAAATAAACAAATAAAAAATAAGATAAACTCTCAGGAATAGATAAATAATAACAAAAAAATTGTAAAGTGGAGAAAGCGAGAGCGCGCGAATGCACTCAAGCAAACACAAACAGCACAGCACGATGCGTATTTTTTTTAAAATTGACAAAATAAATCAAAAATAAATCAAAAATAAAAATAAGTGGAAAAGGCGAGAGTGCGCGAGCACACAGGAGCAAAGACAAGCAGCGCAGCTTGATGCGTAGTAAAAAAAATAATAAATAGACAACTGGTCGACCTCATTAGAAATAAAAACCCAAAAGATTAGATAGACAAACAAACAAACACATAAATGTGGAGAGAAGGGCAGTGCGCGCAGGAGCAAAGGTAAACAGCAGACAGACCTGAATCCTTATCTTTACAAGGTCGACCTCAGAACTTTGTTCAGTTTGTCTCGGTGACGGATAATGGAAGGAAGGGCAGGCAACTGGTCGACTTCATTTAAATAAACAAATAAAAAATAAGATAAACTCTCAGGAATAGATAAATAATAACAAAAAAATTGTAAAGTGGAGAAAGCGAGAGCGCGCGAATGCACTCAAGCAAACACAAACAGCACAGCACGATGCGTATTTTTTTTAAATTGACAAAATAAATCAAAAATAAATCAAAAATAAAAATAAGTGGAAAAGGCGAGAGTGCGCGAGCACACAGGAGCAAAGACAAGCAGCGCAGCTTGATGCGTAGTAAAAAAAATAATAAATAGACAACTGGTCGACCTCATTAGAAATAAAAACCCAAAAGATTAGATAGACAAACAAACAAACACATAAATGTGGAGAGAAGGGCAGTGCGCGCAGGAGCAAAGGTAAACAGCAGACAGACCTGAATCCTTATCTTTACAAGGTCGACCTCAGAACTTTGTTCAGTTTGTCTCGGTGACGGATAATGGAAGGAAGGGCAGGCAACTGGTCGACTTCATTTAAATAAACAAATAAAAAATAAGATAAACTCTCAGGAATAGATAAATAATAACAAAAAAATTGTAAAGTGGAGAAAGCGAGAGCGCGCGAATGCACTCAAGCAAACACAAACAGCACAGCACGATGCGTATTTTTTTTTAAATTGACAAAATAAATCAAAAATAAATCAAAAATAAAAATAAGTGGAAAAGGCGAGAGTGCGCGAGCACACAGGAGCAAAGACAAGCAGCGCAGCTTGATGCGTAGTAAAAAAAATAATAAATAGACAACTGGTCGACCTCATTAGAAATAAAAACCCAAAAGATAGATAGACAAACAAACAAACACATAAATGTGGAGAGAAGGGCAGTGCGCGCAGGAGCAAAGGTAAACAGCAGACAGACCTGAATCCTTATCTTTACAAGGTCGACCTCAGAACTTTGTTCAGTTTGTCTCGGTGACGGATAATGGAAGGAAGGGCAGGCAACTGGTCGACTTCATTTAAATAAACAAATAAAAAATAAGATAAACTCTCAGGAATAGATAAATAATAACAAAAAAATTGTAAAGTGGAGAAAGCGAGAGCGCGCGAATGCACTCAAGCAAACACAAACAGCACAGCACGATGCGTATTTTTTTTAAATTGACAAAATAAATCAAAAATAAATCAAAAATAAAAATAAGTGGAAAAGGCGAGAGTGCGCGAGCACACAGGAGCAAAGACAAGCAGCGCAGCTTGATGCGTAGTAAAAAAAATAATAAATAGACAACTGGTCGACCTCA
>NW_025958604.1:0-105444 GCF_023159225.1 Perognathus longimembris pacificus | reverse complement strand
ACAAAATGAACAAAGTTCTGAGGTCGACCGTGTAAAGATAAGGATTCAGGTCTGTCTGCTGTTTACATTTGCTCCTGCGAGGACTGCCCTTCTCTCCATATTTATGTGTTTGTTTGTTTGTCTATCTAATCTTTTGGGTTTTTATTTCTAATGAGGTCGACCAGTTGTCTATTTATTATTTTTTTTAGTACGCATCAAGCTGCGCTGCTTGTCTTTGCTCCTGTGTGCTCGCGCACTCTCGCCTTTTCCACTTATTTTTATTTTTGATTTATTTTTGATTTATTTTGTCAATTTTAAAGAAAAATACGCATCGTGTTGTGCTGTTTGTGTTTGCTTGAGTGCAATCGCGCGCTCTCCATTTCTCCACTTTACAATTTTTTTGTTATTATTTATCTATTCCTGAGAGTTTATCTTATTTTTTATTTGTTTATTTAAATGAAGTCGACCAGTTGCCTGCCCTTCCTTCCATTATCCGTCACCGAGACAAACTGAACAAAGTTCTGAGGTCGACCTTGTAAAGATAAGGATTCAGGTCTGTCTGCTGTTTACCTTTGCTCCTGCGCGCACTGCCCTTCTCTCCACATTTATGTGTTTGTTTGTTTGTCTATCTAATCTTTTGGGTTTTTATTTCTAATGAGGTCGACCAGTTGTCTATTTATTATTTTTTTTACTACGCATCAAGCTGCGCTGCTTGTCTTTGCTCCTGTGTGCTCGCGCACTCTCGCCTTTTCCACTTATTTTTATTTTTGATTTATTTTTGATTTATTTTGTCAATTTAAAAAAAATACGCATCGTGCTGTGCTGTTTGTGTTTGCTTGAGTGCATTCGCGCGCTCTCGCTTTCTCCACTTTACAATTTTTTTGTTATTATTTATCTATTCCTGAGAGTTTATCTTATTTTTTATTTGTTTATTTAAATGAAGTCGACCTGTTGCCTGCCCTTCCATCCATTATCCGTCACCGAGACAAACTGAACAAAGTTCTGAGGTCGACCTTGTAAAGATAAGGATTCAGGTCTGTCTGCTGTTTACCTTTGCTCCTGCGCGCACTGCCCTTCTCTCCACATTTATGTGTTTGTTTGTTTGTCTATCTAATCTTTTGGGTTTTTATTTCTAATGAGGTCGACCAGTTGTCTATTTATTATTTTTTTTACTATGCATCAAGCTGCGCTGCTTGTCTTTGCTCCTGTGTGCTCGCGCACTCTCGCCTTTTCCACTTATTTTTATTTTTGATTTATTTTTGATTTATTTTGTCAATTTTAAAATAAAATACGCATCGTGCTGTGCTGTTTGTGTTTGCTTGAGTGCATTCGCGCGCTCTCGCTTTCTCCACTTTACAATTTTTTTGTTATTATTTATCTATTCCTGAGAGTTTATCTTATTTTATATTTGTTTATTTAAATGAAGTCGACCAGTTGCCTGCCCTTCCTTCCATTATCCGTCACCGAGACAAACTGAACAAAGTTCTGAGGTCGACCTTGTAAAGATAAGGATTCAGGTCTTTCTGCTGTTTACCTTTGCTCCTGCGCGCACTGCCCCTTCTCTCCACATTTATGTGTTTGTTTGTTTGTCTATCTAATCTTTTGGGTTTTTATTTCTAATGAGGTCGACCAGTTGTCTATGTATTATTTTTTTTACTACGCATCAAGCTGCGCTGCTTGTCTTTGCTCCTGTGTGCTCGCGCACTCTCTCCTTTTCCACTTATTTTTATTTTTTGATTTATTTTTGATTTATTTTGTCAATTTAAAAAAAAACACGCATAGTGCTGTGCTGTTTGTGTTTGCTTGAGTGCATTCGCGCGCTCTCTCTTTCTCCACTTTACAATTTTTTTTGTTATTATTTATCTATTCCTGAGAGTTTATCTTATTTTTTATTTGTTTATTTAAATGAAGTCGACCAGTTGCCTGCCCTTCCTTCCATTATCCGTCACCGAGACAAACTGAACAAAGTTCTGAGGTCGACCTTGTAAAGATAAGGATTCAGGTCTGTCTGCTGTTTACCTTTGCTCCTGCGCGCACTGCCCTTCTCTCCACATTTATGTGTTTGTTTGTTTGTCTATCTAATCTTTTGGGTTTTTATTTCTAATGAGGTCGACCAGTTGTCTATGTATTATTTTTTTACTACGCATCAAGCTGCGCTGCTTGTCTTTGCTCCTGTGTGCTCGCGCACTCTCGCCTTTTCCACTTATTTTTATTTTTGATTTATTTTTGATTTATTTTGTCAATTTAAAAAAATACGCATCGTGCTGTGCTGTTTGTGTTTGCTTGAGTGCATTCGCGCGCTCTCGCTTTCTCCACTTTACAATTTTTTTGTTATTATTTATCTATTCCTGAGAGTTTATCTTATTTTTTATTTGTTTATTTAAATGAAGTCGACCAGTTGCCTGCCCTTCCTTCCATTATCCGTCACCGAGACAAAATGAACAAAGTTCTGAGGTCGACCGTGTAAAGATAAGGATTCAGGTCTGTCTGCTGTTTACATTTGCTCCTGCGAGGACTGCCCTTCTCTCCATATTTATGTGTTTGTTTGTTTGTCTATCTAATCTTTTGGGTTTTTATTTCTAATGAGGTCGACCAGTTGTCTATTTATTATTTTTTTTAGTACGCATCAAGCTGCGCTGCTTGTCTTTGCTCCTGTGTGCTCGCGCACTCTCGCCCTTTTCCACTTATTTTTATTTTTGATTTATTTTTGATTTATTTTGTCAATTTTAAAGAAAAATACGCATCGTGTTGTGCTGTTTGTGTTTGCTTGAGTGCAATCGCGCGCTCTCCATTTCTCCACTTTACAATTTTTTTGTCATTATTTATCTATTCCTGAGAGTTTATCTTATTTTTTATTTGTTTATTTAAATGAAGTCGACCAGTTGCCTGCCCTTCCTTCCATTATCCGTCACCGAGACAAACTGAACAAAGTTCTGAGGTCGACCTTGTAAAGATAAGGATTCAGGTCTGTCTGCTGTTTACCTTTGCTCCTGCGCGCACTGCCCTTCTCTCCACATTTATGTGTTTGTTTGTTTGTCTATCTAATCTTTTGGGGTTTTATTTCTAATGAGGTCGACCAGTTGTCTATTTATTATTTTTTTTACTACGCATCAAGCTGCGCTGCTTGTCTTTGCTCCTGTGTGCTCGCGCACTCTCGCCTTTTCCACTTATTTTTATTTTTGATTTATTTTTTATTTATTTTGTCAATTTTTAAAAAAATACGCATCGTGCTGTGCTGTTTGTGTTTGCTTGAGTGCATTCGCGCGCTCTCGCTTTCTCAACTTTACAATTTTTTTTGTTATTATTTATCTATTCCTGAGAGTTTATCTTATTTTTTATTTGTTTATTTAAATGAAGTCGACCAGTTGCCTGCCCTTCCTTCCATTATCAGTCACCGAGACAAACTGAACAAAGTTCTGAGGTCGACCTTGTAAAGATAAGGATTCAGGTCTGTCTGCTGTTTACCTTTGCTCCTGCGCGCACAGCCCTTCTCTCCACATTTATGTGTTTGTTTGTTTGTCTATCTAATCTTTTGGGTTTTTATTTCTAATGAGGTCGACCAGTTGTCTATTTATTATTTTTTTTACTACGCATCAAGCTGCGCTGCTTGTCTTTGCTCCTGTGTGCTCGCGCATTCTCGCCTTTTCCACTTATTTTTATTTTTGATTTATTTTTGATATATTTTGTCAATTTAAAAAAAATAGGCATCGTGCTGTGCTGTTTGTGTTTGCTTGAGTGCATTCGCGTGCTCTCGCTTTCTCCACTTTACAATTTTTTTGTTATTATTTATCTATTCCTGAGAGTTTATCTTATTTTTATTTGTTTATTTAAATGAAGTCGACCAGTTGCCTGCCCTTCCTTCCATTATCCGTCACCGAGACAAACTGAACAAAGTTCTGAGGTCGACCTTGTAAAGATAAGGATTCAGGTCTGTCTGCTGTTTACCTTTGCTCCTGCGCGCACTGCCCTTCTCTCCACATTTATGTGTTTGTTTGTTTGTCTATCTAATCTTTTGGGTTTTTATTTCTAATGAGGTCGACCAGTTGTCTATTTATTATTTTTTTTACTACGCATCAAGCTGTGCTGCTTGTCTTTGCTCCTGTGTGCTCGCGCACTCTCGCCTTTTCCACTTATTTTTATTTATGATTTATTTTGATTTATTTTGTCAATTTAAAAAAAAATACGCATCGTGCTGTGCTGTTTGTGTTTGCTTGAATGCATTCGCGCGCTCTCGCTTTCCCCACTTTACAATTTTTTTGTTATTATTTATCTATTCCTGAGAGTTTATCTTATTTTTTATTTGTTTATTTAAATGAAGTCGACCAGTTGCCTGCCCTTCCATCCATTATCCGTCACCAAGACAAACTGAACAAAGTTCTGAGGTCGACCTTGTAAAGATAAGGATTCAGGTCTGTCTGCTGTTTACCTTTGCTCCTGCGCGCACTGCCCTTCTCTCCACATTTATGTGTTTGTTTGTTTGTCTATCTAATCTTTTTTGTTTTTATTTCTAATGAGGTCGACCAGTTGTCTATTTATTATTTTTTTTACTACGCATCAAGCTGCGCTGCTTGTCCTTTGCTCCTGTGTGCTCGCGCACTCTCGCCTTTTCCACTTATTTTTATTTTTGATTTATTTTTGATTTATTTTGTCAATTTTAAAATAAAATACGCATCGTGCTGTGCTGTTTGTGTTTGCTTGAGTGCATTCGCGCGCTCTCGCTTTCTCCACTTTACAATTTTTTTGTTATTATTTATCTATTCCTGAGAGTTTATCTTATTTTATATTTGTTTATTTAAATGAAGTCGACCAGTTGCCTGCCCTTCCTTCCATTATCCGTCACCGAGACAAACTGAACAAAGTTCTGAGGTCGACCTTGTAAAGATAAGGATTCAGGTCTGTCTGCTGTTTACCTTTGCTCCTGCGCGCACTGCCCTTCTCTCCACATTTATGTGTTTGTTTGTTTGTCTATCTAATCTTTTGGGTTTTTATTTCTAATGAGGTCGACCAGTTGTCTATTTATTATTTTTTTTACTACGCATCAAGCTGCGCTGCTTGTCTTTGCTCCTGTGTGCTCGCGCACTCTCGCCTTTTCCACTTATTTTTATTTTTGATTTATTTTTGATTTATTTTGTCAATTTTTAAAAAAAATACGCATCGTGCTGTGCTGTTTGTGTTTGCTTGAGTGCATTCGCGCGCTCTCGCTTTCTCAACTTTACAATTTTTTTGTTATTATTTATCTATTCCTGAGAGTTTATCTTATTTTTTATTTGTTTATTTAAATGAAGTCGACCAGTTGCCTGCCCTTCCTTCCATTATCCGTCACCGAGACAAACTGAACAAAGTTCTGAGGTCGACCTTGTAAAGATAAGGATTCAGGTCTGTCTGCTGTTTACCTTTGATCCTTCGCGCACTGCCCTTCTCTCCACATTTATGTTTTTGTTAGTTTGTCTATCTAATCTTTTGGGTTTTTATTTCTAATGAGGTCGACCAGTTGTCTATTTATTATTTTTTTTACTACGCATCAAGCTGCGCTGCTTGTCTTTGCTCCTGTGTGCTCGCGCACTCTCGCCTTTTCCACATATTTTTATTTTTGATTTATTTTTGATTTATTTTGTCAATTTAAAAAAAAAATACGCATCGTGCTGTGCTGTTTGTGTTTGCTTGAATGCATTCGCGCGCTCTCGCTTTCCCCACTTTACAATTTTTTTGTTATTATTTATCTATTCCTGAGAGTTTATCTTATTTTTTATTTGTTTATTTAAATGAAGTCGACCAGTTGCCTGCCCTTCCTTCCATTATCAGTCACCGAGACAAACTGAACAAAGTTCTGAGGTCGACCTTGTAAAATTAGGATTCAGGTCTGTCTGCTGTTTACCTTTGCTCCTGCGCGCACAGCCCTTCTCTCCACATTTATATGTTTGTTTCTTTGTCTATCTAATCTTTTGGGTTTTTATTTCTAATGAGGTCGACCAGTTGTCTATTTATTATTTTTTTTACTACGCATCAAGCTGCGCTGCTTGTCTTTGCTCCTGTGTGCTCGCGCACTCTCGCCTTTTCCACTTATTTTTATTTTTGATTTATTTTTGATTTATTTTGTCAATTTAAAAAAAATACGCATCGTGCTGTGCTGTTTGTGTTTGCTTGAGTGCATTCGCGCGCTCTCGCTTTCTCCACTTTACAATTTTTTTGTTATTATTTATCTATTCCTGAGAGTTTATCTTATTTTATATTTGTTTATTTAAATGAAGTCGACCAGTTGCCTGCCCTTCCTTCCATTATCCGTCACCGAGACAAACTGAACAAAGTTCTGAGGTCGACCTTGTAAAGATAAGGATTCAGGTCTGTCTGCTGTTTACCTTTGCTCCTGCGCGCACTGCCCTTCTCTCCACATTTATGTGTTTGTTTGTTTGTCTATCTAATCTTTTGGGTTTTTATTTCTAATGAGGTCGACCAGTTGTCTATGTATTATTTTTTTTACTACGCATCAAGCTGCGCTGCTTGTCTTTGCTCCTGTGTGCTCGCGCACTCTCTCCTTTTCCACTTATTTTTATTTTTGATTTATTTTTGATTTATTTTGTCAATTTAAAAAAAAACACGCATAGTGCTGTGCTGTTTGTGTTTGCTTGAGTGCATTCGCGCGCTCTCTCTTTCTCCACTTTACAATTTTTTTGTTATTATTTATCTATTCCTGAGAGTTTATCTTATTTTTTATTTGTTTATTTAAATGAAGTCGACCAGTTGCCTGCCCTTCCTTCCATTATCCGTCACCGAGACAAACTGAACAAAGTTCTGAGGTCGACCTTGTAAAGATAACGATTCAGGTCTGTCTGCTGTTTACCTTTGCTCCTGCGCGCACTGCCCTTCTCTCCACATTTATGTGTTTGTTTGTTTGTCTATCTAATCTTTTGGGTTTTTATTTCTAATGAGGTCGACCAGTTGTCTATTTATTATTTTTTTTACTACGCATCAAGCTGCGCTGCTTGTCTTTGCTCCTGTGTGCTCGCGCACTCTCGCCTTTTCCACTTATTTTTATTTTTGATTTATTTTTGATTTATTTTGTCAATTTAAAAAAAAATACGCATCGTGCTGTGCTGTTTGTGTTTGCTTGAGTGCATTCGCGCGCTCTCGCTTTCTCCACTTTACAATTTTTTTGTTATTAATTATCTATTCCTGAGAGTTTATCTTATTTTTTATTTGTTTATTTAAATGAAGTCGCCCAGTTGCCTGCCCTTCCTTCCATTATCCGTCACCGAGACAAACTGAACAAAGTTCTGAGGTCGACCGTGTAAAGATAAGGATTCAGGTCTGTCTGCTGTTTACATTTGCTCCTGCGAGGACTGCCCTTCTCTCCATATTTATGTGTTTGTTTGTTTGTCTATCTAATCTTTTGGGTTTTTATTTCTAATGAGGTCGACCAGTTGTCTATTTATTATTTTTTTTAGTACGCATCAAGCTGCGCTGCTTGTCTTTGCTCCTGTGTGCTCGCGCACTCTCGCCTTTTCCACTTATTTTTATTTTTGATTTATTTTTGATTTATTTTGTCAATTTTAAAGAAAAATACGCATCGTGTTGTGCTGTTTGTGTTTGCTTGAGTGCAATCGCGCGCTCTCCATTTCTCCACTTTACAATTTTTTTGTTATTATTTATCTATTCCTGAGAGTTTATCTTATTTTTTATTTGTTTATTTAAATGAAGTCGACCAGTTGCCTGCCCTTCCTTCCATTATCCGTCACCGAGACAAACTGAACAAAGTTCTGAGGTCGACCTTGTAAAGATAAGGATTCAGGTCTGTCTGCTGTTTACCTTTGCTCCTGCACGCACTGCCCTTCTCTCCACATTTATGTGTTTGTTTGTTTTTCTATCTAATCTTTTGGGTTTTTATTTCTAATGAGGTCGACCAGTTGTCTATTTATTATTTTTTTTACTACGCATCAAGCTGCGCTGCTTGTCTTTGCTCCTGTGTGCTCGCGCACTCTCTCCTTTTCCACTTATTTTTATTTTTGATTTATTTTTTATTTATTTTGTCAATTTAAAAAAAAACACGCATAGTGCTGTGCTGTTTGTGTTTGCTTGAGTGCATTCGCGCGCTCTCGCTTTCTCCACTTTACAATTTTTTTGTTTTTATTTATCTATTCCTGAGAGTTTATCTTATTTTTTATTTGTTTATTTAAATGAAGTCGACCAGTTGCCTGCCCTTCCTTCCATTATCCGTCACCGAGACAAACAGAACAAAGTTCTGAGGTCGACCTTGTAAAGATAAGGATTCAGGTCTGTCTGCTGTTTACCTTTGCTCCTGCGCGCACTGCCCTTCTCTCCACATTTATGTGTTTGTTTGTTTGTCTATCTAATCTTTTGGGTTTTTATTTCTAATGAGGTCGACCAGTTGTCTATTTATTATTTTTTTTACTACGCATCGAGCTGCGCTGCTTGTCTTTGCTCCTGTGTGCTCGCGCACTCTCGCCTTTTCCACTTATTTTTATTTTTGATTTATTTTTGATTTATTTTGTCAATTTAAAAAAAAATACGCATCGTGCTGTGCTGTTTGTGTTTGCTTGAGTGCATTCGCGCGCTCTCGCTTTCTCCACTTTACAATTTTTTTGTTATTATTTATCTATTCCTGAGAGTTTATCTTATTTTTTATTTGTTTATTTAAATGAAGTCGACCAGTTGCCTGTCCTTCCTTCCATTATCCGTCACCGAGACAAACTGAACAAAGTTCTGAGGTCGACCTTGTAAAGATAAGGATTCAGGTCTGTCTGCTGTTTACCTTTGCTCCTGCGCGCACTGCCCTTCTCTCCACATTTATGTGTTTGTTTGTTTGTCTATCTAATCTTTTGGGTTTTTATTTCTAATGAGGTCGACCAGTTGTCTATTTATTATTTTTTTTACTACGCATCAAGCTGCGCTGCTTGTCTTTGCTCCTGTGTGCGCGCGCACTCTCGCCTTTTCCACTTATTTTTATTTTTTATTTATTTTTGATTTATTTTGTCAATTTTAAAAAAATACGC
This sequence comes from Perognathus longimembris pacificus, assembly GCF_023159225.1. Classification (NCBI taxonomy): domain Eukaryota; kingdom Metazoa; phylum Chordata; class Mammalia; order Rodentia; family Heteromyidae; genus Perognathus; species Perognathus longimembris. The sequence goes on along the minus strand of NW_025958604.1, from coordinate 96,457 downwards.
ATCGTGCTGTGCTGTTTGTGTTTGCTTGAGTGCATTCGCGCGCTCTCGCTTTCTCCACTTTACAATTTTTTTCTTATTATTTATCTATTCCTGAGAGGTTATCGTATTTTTTATTTGTTTATTTAAATGAAGTTGACCAATTGCCTGCCCTTCCTTCCATTATCCGTCACCGAGACAAACTGAACAAAGTTCTGAGGTCGACCTTGTAAAGATAAGGGTCAGGTCTGTCTGCTGTTTACCTTTGCTCCTGCGCGCACTGCCCTTCTCTCCACATTTATGTGTTGGTTTGTTTGTCTATCTAATCTTTTGGGTTTTTATTTCTAATGAGGTCGACCAGTTGTCTATTTATTATTTTTTTTACTACACATCAAGCTGCGCTGCTTGTCTTTGCTCCTGTGTGCTCGCGCACTCTCGCCTTTTCCACTTATTTTTATTTTTGATTTATTTTTGATTTATTCTGTCAATTTTTAAAAAAAAATACGCATCGTGCTATGCTGTTTGTGTTTGCTTGAGTGCATTCGCGCGCTCTGGCTTTCTCCACTTTACAATTTTTTTGTTATTATTTATCTATTCCTGAGAGTTTATCTTATTTTTTATTTGTTTATTTAAATGAAGTCGACCAGTTGCCTGCCCTTCCTTCCATTATCCGTCACCGAGACAAACTGAACAAAGTTCTGAGGTCGACCTTGTAAAGATAAGGATTCAGGTCTGTCTGCTGTTTACCTTTGCTCCTGCGCGCACTGCCCTTCTCTCCACATTTATGTGTTTGTTTGTTTGTCTATCTAATCTTTTGGGTTTTTATTTCTAATGAGGTCGACCAGTTGTCTATTTATTATTTTTTTTACTACGCATCAAGCTGCGCTGCTTGTCTTTGCTCCTGTGTGCTCGCGCACTCTCGCCTTTTCCACTTATTTTTATTTTTGATTTATTTTTGATTTATTTTGTCAATTTAAAAAAAAATACGCATCGTGCTGTGCTGTTTGTGTTTGCTTGAGTGCATTCGCGCGCTCTCGCTTTCTCCACTTTACAATTTTTTTGTTATTATTTATCTATTCCTGAGAGTTTATCTTATTTTTTATTTGTTTATTTAAATGAAGTCGACCAGTTGCCTGTCCTTCCTTCCATTATCCGTCACCGAGACAAACTGAACAAAGTTCTGAGGTCGACCTTGTAAAGATAAGGATTCAGGTCTGTCTGCTGTTTACCTTTGCTCCTGCGCGCACTGCCCTTCTCTCCACATTTATGTGTTTGTTTGTTTGTCTATCTAATCTTTTGGGTTTTTATTTCTAATGAGGTCGACCAGTTGTCTATTTATTATTTTTTTTACTACGCATCAAGCTGCGCTGCTTGTCTTTGCTCCTGTGTGCGCGCGCACTCTCGCCTTTTCCACTTATTTTTATTTTTTATTTATTTTTGATTTATTTTGTCAATTTTAAAAAAATACGCATCGTGCTGTGCTGTTTGTGTTTGCTTGAGTGCATTCGCGCGCTCTCGCTTTCTCCACTTTACAATTTTTTTCTTATTATTTATCTATTCCTGAGAGGTTATCGTATTTTTTATTTGTTTATTTAAATGAAGTTGACCAATTGCCTGCCCTTCCTTCCATTATCCGTCACCGAGACAAACTGAACAAAGTTCTGAGGTCGACCTTGTAAAGATAAGGGTCAGGTCTGTCTGCTGTTTACCTTTGCTCCTGCGCGCACTGCCCTTCTCTCCACATTTATGTGTTGGTTTGTTTGTCTATCTAATCTTTTGGGTTTTTATTTCTAATGAGGTCGACCAGTTGTCTATTTATTATTTTTTTTACTACACATCAAGCTGCGCTGCTTGTCTTTGCTCCTGTGTGCTCGCGCACTCTCGCCTTTTCCACTTATTTTTATTTTTGATTTATTTTTGATTTATTCTGTCAATTTTTAAAAAAAAATACGCATCGTGCTATGCTGTTTGTGTTTGCTTGAGTGCATTCGCGCGCTCTGGCTTTCTCCACTTTACAATTTTTTTGTTATTATTTATCTATTCCTGAGAGTTTATCTTATTTTTTATTTGTTTATTTAAATGAAGTCGACCAGTTGCCTGCCCTTCCTTCCATTATCCGTCACCGAGACAAACTGAACAAAGTTCTGAGGTCGACCTTGTAAAGATAAGGATTCAGGTCTGTCTGCTGTTTACCTTTGCTCCTGCGCGCACTGCCCTTCTCTCCACATTTATGTGTTTGTTTGTTTGTCTATCTAATCTTTTGGGTTTTTATTTCTAATGAGGTCGACCAGTTGTCTATTTATTATTTTTTTTACTACGCATCAAGCTGCGCTGCTTGTCTTTGCTCCTGTGTGCTCGCGCACTCTCGCCTTTTCCACTTATTTTTATTTTTGATTTATTTTGTCAATTTTAACAAAAAAATACGCATCGTGCTGTGCTGTTTGTGTTTGCTTGAGTGCATTCGCGCGCTCTCGCTTTCTCCACTTTACAATTTTTTTATTATTATTTATCTATTCCTGAGAGTTTATCTTATTTTATATTTGTTTATTTAAATGAAGTCGACCAGTTGCCTGCCCTTCCTTCCATTATCCGTCACCGAGACAAACTGAACAAAGTTCTGAGGTCGACCTTGTAAAGATAAGGATTCAGGTCTGTCTGCTGTTTACCTTTGCTCCTGCGCGCACTGCCCTTCTCTCCACATTTATGTGTTTGTTTGTTTGTCTATCTAATCTTTTGGGTTTTTATTTCTAATGAGGTCGACCAGTTGTCTATTTATTATTTTTTTTAGTACGCATCAAGGTGCGCTGCTTGTCTTTACTCCTGTGTGCTCGCGCACTCTCTCCTTTTCCACTTATTTTTATTTTTGATTTATTTTTGATTTATTTAGTCAATTTTAAAAAAAATACGCATCGTGCTGTGCTGTTTGTGTTTGCTTGAGTGCATTCGCGCGCTCTCGCTTTCTCCACTTTACAATTTTTTCGTTATTATTTATCTATTCCTGAGAGTTTATCTTATTTTTTATTTGTTTATTTAAATGAAGGCGACCAGTTGCCTGCCCTTCCTTCCATTATCCGTCACCGAGACAAACTGAACAAAGTTCTGAGGTCGACCTTGTAAAGATAAGGATTCAGGTCTGTCTGCTGTTTACCTTTGCTCCTGCGCGCACTGCCCTTCTCTCCACATTTATGTGTTTGTTTGTTTGTCTATCTAATCTTTTGGGTTTTTATTTCTAATGAGGTCGACCAGTTGTCTATTTATTATTTTTTTTACTACGCATCAAGCTGCGCTGCTTGTCTTTGCTCCTGTGTGCTCGCGCACTCTCGCCTTTTCCACTTATTTTTATTTTTGATTTATATTTTATTTATTTTGTCAATTTAAAAAAAAAATACACATCGTGCTGTGCTGTTTGTGTTTGCTTGAGTGCATTCCCGCGCTCTCGCTTTCTCCACTTTACAATTTTTTTGTTATTATTTATCTATTCCTGAGAGTTTATCTTATTTTTTATTTTTTTATTTAAATGAAGTCGACCAGTTGCCTGCCCTTCCTTCCATTATCCGTCACCGAGACAAACTGAACAAAGTTCTGAGGTCGACCTTGTAAAGATAAGGATTCAGGTCTGTCTGCTGTTTACCTTTGCTCCTGCGCGCACTGCCCTTCTCTCCACATTTATGTGTTTGTTTGTTTGTCTATCTAATCTTTTGGGTTTTTATTTCTAATGAGGTCGACCAGTTGTCTATTTATTATTTTTTTTACTACGCATCAAGCTGCGCTGCTTGTCTTTGCTCCTGTGTGCTCGCGCACTCTCGCCTTTTCCACTTATTTTTATTTTTGATTTATTTTTGATTTATTTTGTCAATTTAAAAAAATACGCATCGTGCTGTGCTGTTTGTGTTTGCTTGAGTGCATTCGCGCGCTCTCGCTTTCACCACTTTACAATTTTTTTGTTATTATTTATCTATTCCTGAGAGTTTATGTTATTTTTTATTTGTTTATTTAAATGAACTCGACCAGTTGCCTGCCCTTCCTTCCATTATCCGTCACCGAGACAAACTGAACAAAGTTCTGAGGTCTACCTTGTAAAGATAAGGATTCAGGTCTGTCTGCTGTTTACCTTTGCTCCTGCGCGCACTGCCCTTCTCTCGACATTTATGTGTTTCTTTGTTTGTCTTTCTAATCTTTTGGGTTTTTATTTCTAATGAGGTCGACCAGTTGTCTTTTTATTATTTTTTTTACTACGCATCAAGCTGCGCTGCTTGTCTTTGCTCCTGTGTGCTCGCGCACTCTCGCCTTTTCCACTTATTTTTATTTTTGATTTATTTTTGATTTATTTTGTCAATTTAAAAAAAAATACGCATCGTGCTGTGCTGTTTGTGTTTGCTTGAGTGCATTCGCTCGCTCTCGCTTTCTCCACTTTACAATTTTTTTGTTATTATTTATCTATTCCTGAGAGTTTATCTTATTTTTTATTTGTTTATTTAAATGAAGTCGACCAGTTGCCTGCCCTTCCTTCCATTATCCGTCACCGAGACAAACTGAACAAAGTTCTGAGGTCGTCCTTGTAAAGATAAGGATTCAGGTCTGTCTGCTGTTTACCTTTGCTCCTGCGCGCACTGCCCTTCTCTCCACATTTATGTGTTTGTTTGTTTGTCTATCTAATCTTTTGGGTTTTTATTTCTAATGAAGTCGACCAGTTGTCTATTTATTATTTTTTTTACTACGCATCAAGCTGCGCTGCTTGTCTTTGCTCCTGTGTGCTCGCGCACTCTCGCCTTTTCCACTTATTTTTATTTTTGATTTATTTTTGATTTATTTTGTCAATTTTGAAAAAAAATACGCATCGTGCTGTGCTGTTTGTGTTTGCTTGAGTGCATTCGCGCGCTCTCGCTTTCTCCACTTTACAATTTTTTTGTTATTATTTATCTATTCCTGAGAGTTTATCTTATTTTTTATTTGTTTATTTAAATGAAGTCGACCAGTTGCTTGCCCTTCCTTCCATTATCCGTCACCGAGACAAACTGAACAAAGTTCTGAGGTCGACCTTGTAAAGATAAGGATTCAGGTCTGTCTTCGGTTTACCTTTGCTCCTGCGCGCACTGCACTTCTCTCCACATTTATGTGTTTGTTTGTCTATCTAATCTTTTGGGTTTTTATTTCTAATGAGGTCGACCAGTTGTCTATTTATTATTTTTTTTACTACGCATCAAGCTGCGCTTCTTGTCTTTGCTCCTGTGTGCTCGCGCACTCTCGCCTTTTCCACTTATTTTTATTTCTGATTTATTTTTGATTTATTTTGTCAATTTAAAAAAAAATACGCATCGTGCTGTGCTGTTTATGTTTGCTTGAGTGCATTCGCGCGCTCTCGCTTTCTCCACTTTACAATTTTTTTGTTATTATTTATCTATTCCTGAGAGTTTATCTTATTTTTTATTTGTTTATTTAAATGAAGTCGACCAGTTGCCTGCCCTTCCTTCCATTATCCGTCACCGAGACAAACTGAACAAAGTTCTGAGGTCGACCTTGTAAAGATAAGGATTCACGTCTGTCTGCTGTTTACCTTTGCTCCTGCGAGGACTGCCCTTCTCTCCACATTTATGTGTTTATTTGTTAGTCTAACTAATCTTTTGGGTTTTTATTTCTAATGAGGTCGACCAGTTGTCTATTTATTATTTTTTTTACTATGCATCAAGCTGCGCTGCTTGTCTTTGCTCCTGTGTGCTCGCGCACTCTCGCCTTTTCCACTTATTTTTATTTTTGATTTATTTTTGATTTATTTTGTCAATTTTAAAAAAAAATACGCATCGTGCTGTGCTGTTTGTGTTTGCTTGAGTGCATTCGCGCCCTCTCGCTTTCTCCACTTTACAATTTTTTTGTTATTATTTATCTATTCCTGAGAGTTTATCTTAATTTTTATTTGTTTATTTAAATGAAGTCGACCAGTTGCCTGCCCTACCTTCCATTATCCGTCACCGAGACAAACAGAACAAAGTTCTGAGGTCGATCTTGTAATGATAAGGATTCAGGTCTGTCTGCTGTTTACCTTTGCTCCTGCGCGCACTGCCCTTCTCTCCACATTTATGTGTTTGTTTGTTTGTCTTTCTAATCTTTTGGGTTTTTATTTCTAATGAGGTCGACCAGTTGTCTTTTTATTATTTTTTTTAGTACGCATCAAGCTGCGCTGCTTGTCTTTGCTCATGTGTGCTCGCGCACACTCGCCTTTTCCACTTATTTTTATTTTTGATTTATTTTTGAATTATTTTGTCAATTTTAAAAAAAAATACGCATCGGGCTGTGCTGTTTGTGTTTGCTTGAGTGCATTCGCGCGCTCTCGCTTTCTCCACTTTACAATTTTTGTTATTATTTTTCTATTCCTGAGAGTTTATCTTATTTTTTATTTGTTTATTTAAATGAAGTCGACCAGTTGCCTGCCCTTCCTTCCATTATCCGTCACCGAGATAAACTGAACAAAGTTCTGAGGTCGACCTTGTAAAGATAAGGATTCAGGTCTGTCTGCTGTTTACCTTTGCTCCTGCGCGCACTGCCCTTCTCTCCACATTTATGTGTTTGTTTGTTTGTCTATCTAATCTTTTGGGTTTTTATTTCTAATGAGGTCGACCAGTTGTCTATTTATTATTTTTTTTACTACGCATCAAGCTGCGCTGCTTGTCTTTGCTCCTGTGTGCTCGCGCACTCTCGCCTTTTCCACTTATTTTTATTTTTGATTTATTTTTGATTTATTTTGTCAATTTTAAAAAAAAATACGCATCGTGCTGTGCTGTTTGTGTTTGCTTGAGTGCATTCGCGCGCTCTCGCTTTCTCTACTTTACAATTTTTTTGTTATTATTTATCTATTCCTGAGAGTTTATCTTATTTTTTATTTGTTTATTTAAATGAAGTCGATCAGTTGCCTGCCCTTCCTTCCATTATCCATCACCGAGACAAACTGAACAAAGTTCTGAGGTCGACCTTGTAAAGATAAGGATTCAGGTCTGTCTGCTCTTTACCTTTGCTCCTGCGCGCACTGCGCTTCTCTCCACATTTATGTGTTTGTTTGTTTGTCTATCTAATCTTTTGGGTTTTTATTTCTAATGAGGTCGACCAGTTGTCTATTTATTATTTTTTTTACTACGCATCAAGCTGCGCTGATTGTCTTTGCTCCTGTGTGCTCGCGCACTCTCGCCTTTTCCACTTATTTTTATTTTTGATTTATTTTTGATTTATTTTATCAATTTTAAAAAAAATACGCATCGTGCTGTGCTGTTTGTGTTTGCTTGAGTGCATTCGCGCGCTCTCTCTTTCTCCACTTTACAATTTTTTTGTTATTATTTATCTATTCCTGAGAGTTTATCTTATTTTTTATTTGTTTATTTAAATGAAGTCGACCATTTGCCTGCCCTTCCTTCCATTTTCCGTCACCGAGACAAACTGAACAAAGTTCTGAGGTCGACCTTGTAAAGATAAGGATTCAGGTCTGTCTGCTGTTTACCTTTGCTCCTGCGCGCACTGCCCTTCTCTCCACATTTATGTGTTTGTTTGTTTGTCTATCTAATCTTTTGGGTTTTTATTTCTAATGAGGTCGACCAGTTGTCTATTTATTATTTTTTTTACTACGCATCAAGCTGCGCTGCTTGTCTTTGCTCCTGTGTGCTCGCGCACTCTCGCCTTTTCCACTTATTTTTATTTTTTATTTATTTTTGATTTATTTTTTCAATTTAAAAAAAAATACACATCGTGCTGTGCTGTTTGTGTTTGCTTGAGTGCATTCACGCGCTCTCGCTTTCTCCACTTTACAATTTTTTTGTTATTATTTATCTATTCCTGAGAGTTTATCTTATTTTTTATTTGTTTATTTAAATGAAGTCGACCAGTTGCCTGCCCTTCCTTCCATTATCCGTCACCGAGACAAACTGAACAAAGTTCTGAGGTCGACCTTGTAAAGATAAGGATTCAGGTCTGTCTGCTGTTTACCTTTGCTCCTGCGCGCACTGCCCTTCTCTCCACATTTATGTGTTTGTTTGTTTGTCTATCTAATCTTTTGGGTTTTTATTTCTAATGAGGTCGACCAGTTGTCTATGTATTATTTTTTTTACTACGCATCAAGCTGCGCTGCTTGTCTTTGCTCCTGTGGGCTCGCGCACTCTCGCCTTTTCCACTTATTTTTATTTTTGATTTATTTTTGATTTATTTTTTCAATTTAAAAAAAAAAGACACATCGTGCTGTGCTGTTTGTGTTTGCTTGAGTGCATTCACGCGCTCTCGCTTTCTCCACTTTACAATTTTTTTGTTATTATTTATCTATTCCTGAGAGTTTATCTTATTTTTTATTTGTTTATTTAAATGAAGTCGACCAGTTGCTTGCCCTTCCTTCCATTATCCGTCACCGAGACAAACTGAACAAAGTTCTGAGGTCGACCTTGTAAAGATAAGGATTCAGGTCTGTCTTCTGTTTACCTTTGCTCCTGCGCGCACTGCACTTCTCTCCACATTTATGTGTTTGTTTGTCTATCTAATCTTTTGGGTTTTTATTTCTAATGAGGTCGACCAGTTGTCTATTTATTATTTTTTTTACTACGCATCAAGCTGCGCTTCTTGTCTTTGCTCCTGTGTGCTCGCGCACTCTCGCCTTTTCCACTTATTTTTATTTCTGATTTATTTTTGATTTATTTTGTCAATTTAAAAAAAAATACGCATCGTGCTGTGCTGTTTATGTTTGCTTGAGTGCATTCGCGCGCTCTCGCTTTCTCCACTTTACAATTTTTTTGTTATTATTTATCTATTCCTGAGAGTTTATCTTATTTTTTATTTGTTTATTTAAATGAAGTCGACCAGTTGCCTGCCCTTCCTTCCATTATCCGTCACCGAGACAAACTGAACAAAGTTCTGAGGTCGACCTTGTAAAGATAAGGATTCACGTCTGTCTGCTGTTTACCTTTGCTCCTGCGAGGACTGCCCTTCTCTCCACATTTATGTGTTTATTTGTTAGTCTAACTAATCTTTTGGGTTTTTATTTCTAATGAGGTCGACCAGTTGTCTATTTATTATTTTTTTTACTATGCATCAAGCTGCGCTGCTTGTCTTTGCTCCTGTGTGCTCGCGCACTCTCGCCTTTTCCACTTATTTTTATTTTTGATTTATTTTTGATTTATTTTGTCAATTTTAAAAAAAAATACGCATCGTGCTGTGCTGTTTGTGTTTGCTTGAGTGCATTCGCGCCCTCTCGCTTTCTCCACTTTACAATTTTTTTGTTATTATTTATCTATTCCTGAGAGTTTATCTTAATTTTTATTTGTTTATTTAAATGAAGTCGACCAGTTGCCTGCCCTACCTTCCATTATCCGTCACCGAGACAAACAGAACAAAGTTCTGAGGTCGATCTTGTAATGATAAGGATTCAGGTCTGTCTGCTGTTTACCTTTGCTCCTGCGCGCACTGCCCTTCTCTCCACATTTATGTGTTTGTTTGTTTGTCTTTCTAATCTTTTGGGTTTTTATTTCTAATGAGGTCGACCAGTTGTCTTTTTATTATTTTTTTTAGTACGCATCAAGCTGCGCTGCTTGTCTTTGCTCATGTGTGCTCGCGCACACTCGCCTTTTCCACTTATTTTTATTTTTGATTTATTTTTGAATTATTTTGTCAATTTTAAAAAAAAATACGCATCGGGCTGTGCTGTTTGTGTTTGCTTGAGTGCATTCGCGCGCTCTCGCTTTCTCCACTTTACAATTTTTGTTATTATTTTTCTATTCCTGAGAGTTTATCTTATTTTTTATTTGTTTATTTAAATGAAGTCGACCAGTTGCCTGCCCTTCCTTCCATTATCCGTCACCGAGATAAACTGAACAAAGTTCTGAGGTCGACCTTGTAAAGATAAGGATTCAGGTCTGTCTGCTGTTTACCTTTGCTCCTGCGCGCACTGCCCTTCTCTCCACATTTATGTGTTTGTTTGTTTGTCTATCTAATCTTTTGGGTTTTTATTTCTAATGAGGTCGACCAGTTGTCTATTTATTATTTTTTTTACTACGCATCAAGCTGCGCTGCTTGTCTTTGCTCCTGTGTGCTCGCGCACTCTCGCCTTTTCCACTTATTTTTATTTTTGATTTATTTTTGATTTATTTTGTCAATTTTAAAAAAAAATACGCATCGTGCTGTGCTGTTTGTGTTTGCTTGAGTGCATTCGCGCGCTCTCGCTTTCTCTACTTTACAATTTTTTTGTTATTATTTATCTATTCCTGAGAGTTTATCTTATTTTTTATTTGTTTATTTAAATGAAGTCGATCAGTTGCCTGCCCTTCCTTCCATTATCCATCACCGAGACAAACTGAACAAAGTTCTGAGGTCGACCTTGTAAAGATAAGGATTCAGGTCTGTCTGCTCTTTACCTTTGCTCCTGCGCGCACTGCGCTTCTCTCCACATTTATGTGTTTGTTTGTTTGTCTATCTAATCTTTTGGGTTTTTATTTCTAATGAGGTCGACCAGTTGTCTATTTATTATTTTTTTTACTACGCATCAAGCTGCGCTGATTGTCTTTGCTCCTGTGTGCTCGCGCACTCTCGCCTTTTCCACTTATTTTTATTTTTGATTTATTTTTGATTTATTTTATCAATTTTAAAAAAAATACGCATCGTGCTGTGCTGTTTGTGTTTGCTTGAGTGCATTCGCGCGCTCTCTCTTTCTCCACTTTACAATTTTTTTGTTATTATTTATCTATTCCTGAGAGTTTATCTTATTTTTTATTTGTTTATTTAAATGAAGTCGACCATTTGCCTGCCCTTCCTTCCATTTTCCGTCACCGAGACAAACTGAACAAAGTTCTGAGGTCGACCTTGTAAAGATAAGGATTCAGGTCTGTCTGCTGTTTACCTTTGCTCCTGCGCGCACTGCCCTTCTCTCCACATTTATGTGTTTGTTTGTTTGTCTATCTAATCTTTTGGGTTTTTATTTCTAATGAGGTCGACCAGTTGTCTATTTATTATTTTTTTTACTACGCATCAAGCTGCGCTGCTTGTCTTTGCTCCTGTGTGCTCGCGCACTCTCGCCTTTTCCACTTATTTTTATTTTTTATTTATTTTTGATTTATTTTTTCAATTTAAAAAAAAATACACATCGTGCTGTGCTGTTTGTGTTTGCTTGAGTGCATTCACGCGCTCTCGCTTTCTCCACTTTACAATTTTTTTGTTATTATTTATCTATTCCTGAGAGTTTATCTTATTTTTTATTTGTTTATTTAAATGAAGTCGACCAGTTGCCTGCCCTTCCTTCCATTATCCGTCACCGAGACAAACTGAACAAAGTTCTGAGGTCGACCTTGTAAAGATAAGGATTCAGGTCTGTCTGCTGTTTACCTTTGCTCCTGCGCGCACTGCCCTTCTCTCCACATTTATGTGTTTGTTTGTTTGTCTATCTAATCTTTTGGGTTTTTATTTCTAATGAGGTCGACCAGTTGTCTATGTATTATTTTTTTTACTACGCATCAAGCTGCGCTGCTTGTCTTTGCTCCTGTGGGCTCGCGCACTCTCGCCTTTTCCACTTATGTTTATTTTTTATTTATTTTTGATTTATTTTGTCAATTTAAAAAAAAATACGCATCGTGCTGTGCTGTTTGTGTTTGCTTGAGTGCATTCGCGCGCTCTCGCTTTCTCCACTTTATAATTTTTTTGTTATTATTTATCTATTCCTGAGAGTTTATCTTATATTTTATTTGTTTATTTAAATGAAGTCGACCAGTTGCCTGCCCTTCCTTCCATTATCCGTCACCGAGACAAACTGAACAAAGTTCTGAGGTCGACCGTGTAAAGATAAGGATTCAGGTCTGTCTGCTGTTTACCTTTGCTCCTGCGCGCACTGCCCTTCTCTCCACATTTATGTGTTTGTTTGTTTGTCTATCTAATCTTTTGGCTTTTTATTTCTAATGAGGTCGACCAGTTGTCTATTTATTATTTTTTTTACTACGCATCAAGCTGCGCTGCTTGTCTTTGCTCCTGTGTGCTCGCGCACTCTCGCCTTTTCCACTTATTTTTATTTTTGATTTATTTTTGATTTATTTTGTCAATTTAAAAAAAAATACGCATCGTGCTGTGCTGTTTGTGTTTGCTTGAGTGCATTTGCGCGCTCTCGCTTTCTCCACTTTACAATTTTTTTGTTATTATTTATCTATTCCTGAGAGTTTATCTTATTTTTTATTTGTTTATTTAAATGAAGTCGACCAGTTGCCTGCCCTTCCTTCCATTATCCGTCACCGAGAAAAACTGAACAAAGTTCTGAGGTCGACCTTGTAAAGATAAGGATTCAGGTCTGTCTGCTGTTTACCTTTGCTCCTGCGCGCACTGCCCTTCTCTCCACATTTATGTGTTTGTTTGTTTGTCTATCTAATCTTTTGGGTTTCTATTTCTAATGAGGTCGACCAGTTGTCTATTTATTATTTTTTTTACTACGCATCAAGCTGCGCTGCTTGTCTTTGCTCCTGTGTGCTCGCGCACTCTCGAGTTTTCCACTTATTTTTATTTTTGATTTCTTTTTGATTTATTTTCTCAATTTAAAAAAAAATACGCATCGTGCTGTGCTGTTTGTGTTTGCTTGAGTGCATTCGCGCGCTCTCGCTTTCTCCACATTACAATTTTTTTGTTATTATTTATCTATTCCTGAGGGTTTATCTTATTTTTTATTTGTTTATTTAAATGAAGTCGACCAGTTGCCTGCCCTTCCTTCCATTATCCGTCACCGAGACAAACTGAACAAAGTTCTGAGGTCGACCTTGTAAAGATAAGGATTCAGGTCTGTCTGCTGTATACCTTTGCTTCTGCGCGCACTGACCTTCTCTCCACATTTATGTGTTTGTTTGTTTGTCTATCTAATCTTTTGGGTTTTTATTTCTAATGAGGTCGACCAGTTGTCTATTTATTATTATTTTACTACGCATCAAGCTGCGCTGCTTGTCCTTGCTCCTGTGTGCTCGCGCACTCTCGCCTTTTCCACTTATTTTTATTTTTGATTTATTTTTGATTTATTTTGTCAATTTTAAAAAAACATACGCATCGTGCTGTGCTGTTTCTGTTTGCTTGACTGCATTCGCGCGCTCTCGCTTTCTCCACTTTACAATTTTTTGTTATTATTTATCTATTCCTGAGAGTTTATCTTATTTTTTATTTGTTTATTTAAATGAAGTCGACCAGTTGCCTGCCCTTCCTTCCATTATCCGTCACCGAGACAAACTGAACAAAATTCTGAGGTCGACCTTGTAAAGATAAGGATTCAGGTCTGTTTGCTGTTTACCTTTGCTCCTGCGCGCACTGCCCTTCTCTCCACATTTATGTGTTTATTTGTTTGTCTATCTAATCTTTTGGGTGTTTATTTCTAATGAGGTCGACCAGTTGTCTATTTATTATTTTTTTTACTACGCAGCAAGCTGCGCTGCTTGTCTTTGCTCCTGTGTGCTCGCGCACTCTCGCCTTTTCCACTTATGTTTATTTTTTATTTATTTTTGATTTATTATGTCAATTTAAAAAAAAATACGCATCGTGCTGTGCTGTTTGTGTTTGCTTGAGTGCATTCGCGCGCCCTCGCTTTCTCCACTTTATAATTTTTTTGTTATTATTTATCTATTCCTGAGAGTTTATCTTATATTTTATTTTTTATTTAAATGAAGTCGACCAGTTGCCTGCCCTTCCTTCCATTATCCGTCACCGAGACAAACTGAACAAAGTTCTGAGGTCGACCGTGTAAAGATTAGGATTCAGGTCTGTCTGCTGTTTACCTTTGCTCCTGCGCGCACTGCCCTTCTCTCCACATTTATGTGTTTGTTTGTTTGTCTATCTAATCTTTTGGGTTTTTATTTCTAATGAGGTCGACCAGTTGTCTATTTATTATTTTTTTTACTACGCATCAAGCTGCGCTGCTTGTCTTTGCTCCTGTGTGCTCGCGCACTCTCGCCTTTTCCACTTATTTTTATTTTTGATTTATTTTTGATTTATTTTGTCAATTTAAAAAAAAAATACGCATCGTGCTGTGCTGTTTGTGTTTGCTTGAGTGCATTTGCGCGCTCTCGCTTTCTCCACTTTACAATTTTTTTGTTATTATTTATCTATTCCTGAGAGTTTATCTTATTTTTTATTTGTTTATTTAAATGAAGTCGACCAGTTGCCTGCCCTTCCTTCCATTATCCGTCACCGAGAAAAACTGAACAAAGTTCTGAGGTCGACCTTGTAAAGATAAGGATTCAGGTCTGTCTGCTGTTTACCTTTGCTCCTGCGCGCACTGCCCTTCTCTCCACATTTATGTGTTTGTTTGTTTGTCTATCTAATCTTTTGGGTTTCTATTTCTAATGAGGTCGACCAGTTGTCTATTTATTATTTTTTTTACTACGCATCAAGCTGCGCTGCTTGTCTTTGCTCCTGTGTGCTCGCGCACTCTCGCCTTTTCCACTTATTTTTATTTTTGATTTATTTTTGATTTATTTTCTCAATTTAAAAAAAAAATACGCATCGTGCTGTGCTGTTTGTGTTTGCTTGAGTGCATTCGCGCGCTCTCGCTTTCTCCACTTTACAATTTTTTTGTTATTATTTATCTATTCCTGAGAGTTTATCTTATTTTTTATTTGTTTATTGAAATGAAGTCGACCAGTTGCCTGCCCTTCCTTCCATTATCCGTCACCGAGACAAACTGAACAAAGTTCTGAGGTCGACCTTGTAAAGATAAGGATTCAGGTCTGTCTGCTCTTTACCTTTGCTCCTGCGCGCACTGCCCTTCTCTCCATATTTATGTGTTTGTTTGTTTGTCTATCTAATCTTTTGGGTTTTTATTTCTAATGAGGTCGACCAATTGTCTATTTATTATTTTTTAACTACGCATCAAGCTGCGCTGCTTGTCTTTGCTCCTGTGTGCTCGCGACTTCTCGCCTTTTCCACTTATTTTTATTTTTGGTTTATTTTTGATTTATTTTGTCAATTTAAAAAAAATACGCATCGTGCTGTGCTGTTTGTGTTTGCTTGAGTGCATTCGCGCGCTCTCGCTTTCTCCACTTTACAATGTTTTTGTTATTATTTATCTATTCCTGAGAGTTTATCTTATTTTTTATTTGTTTATTTAAATGAAGTCGACCAGTTGCCTGCCCTTCCTTCCATTATCCGTCACCGAGACAAACTGAACAAAGTTCTGAGGTCGACCTTGTAAAGATAAGGATTCAGGTCTGTCTGCTGTTTACCTTTGCTCCTGCGCGCACTGCCCTTCTCTCCACATTTATGTGTTTGTTTGTTTGTCTATCTAATCTTTTGGGTTTTTATTTCTAATGAGGTCGCCCAGTTGTCAATTTATTATTTTTTTTACTACGCATCAAGCTGCGCTGCTTGTCTTTGCTCCTGTGTGCTCGCGCACTCTCGCCTTTTCCACTTATTTTTATTTTTGGTTTATTTTTGATTTATTTTGTCAATTTAAAAAAAAAATACGCATCGTGCTGTGCTGTTTGTGTTTGCTTGAGTGCATTCGCGCGCTCTCGCTTTCTCCACTTTACAATTTCTTTGTTATGATTTATCTATTCCTGAGAGTTTATCTTATTTTTTATTTGTTTATTTAAATGAAGTCGACCAGTTGCCTGCCCTTCCTTCCATTATCCGTCACCGAGACAAACTGAACAAAGTTCTGAGGTCGACCTTGTAAAGATAAGGATTCAGGTCTGTCTGCTGTTTACCTTTGCTCCTGTGCGCACTGCCCTTCTCTCCACATTTATGTGTTTGTTTGTTTGTCTATCTAATCTTTTGGGTTTTTATTTCTAATGAGGTCGACCAGTTGTCTATTTATTATTTTTTTTACTACGCATCAAGCTGCGCTGCTTGTCTTTGCTCCTGTGTGCTCGCGCACTCTCGCCTTTTCCACTTATTTTTATTTTTGATTTATTTTTGATTTATTTTGTCAATTTAAAAAAAAATACGCATCGTGCTGTGCTGTTTGTGTTTGCTTGAGTGCATTCGCGCGCTCTCGCTTTCTCCACTTTACAATTTTTTTGTTATTATTTATCTATTCCTGAGAGTTTATCTTATTTTTTATTTGTTTATTTAAATGAAGTCGACCAGTTGCCTGCCCTTCCTTCCATTATCCGTCACCGAGACAAACTGAACAAATTTTTGAGGTCGACCTTGTAAAGATAAGGATTCAGGTCTGTCTGCTGTTTACCTTTGCTCCTGCGCGCACTGCCCTTCTCTCCACATTTATGTGTTTGTTAGTTTGTCTATCTAATCTTTAGGGTTTTTATTTCTAATGAGGTCGACCAGTTGTCTATTTATTATTTTTTTTACTACGCATCAAGCTGCGCTGCTTGTCTTTGCTCCTGTGTGCTCGAGCACTCTTGCCTTTTCCACTTATTTTTATTTTTGATTTATTTTGTCAATTTAAAAAAAATACGCATCGTGCTGTGCTGTTTGTGTTTGCTTGAGTGCATTCGCGCGCTCTCGCTTTCTCCACTTTACAATTTTTTTTTATTATTTATCTATTCCTGAGAGTTTATCTTATTTTTATTTGTTTATTTAAATGAAGTCGACCAGTTGCCTGCCCTTCCTTCCATTATCCGTCACCGAGACAAACTGAACAAATTTCTGAGATCGACCTTGTAAAGATGAGGATTCAGGTCTGTCTGCTGTTTACCTTTGCTCCTGCGCGCACTGCCCTTCTCTCCACATTTATGTGTTTGTTTGTTTGTCTATCTAATCTTTTGGGTTTTTATTTCTAATGAGGTCGACCAGTTGTCTATTTATTATTTTTTTACTATGCATCAAGCTGCGCTGCTTGTCTTTGCTCCTGTGTGCTCGCGCACTCTTGCCTTTTCCACTTATTTTTATTTTTGATTTATTTTGTCAATTTAAAAAAAATACGCATCGTGCTGTGCTGTTTGTGTTTGCTTGAGTGCATTCGCGCGCTCTCGCTTTCTCCACTTTACAATTTTTTTGTTATTATTTATCTATTCCTGAGAGTTTATCTTATTTTTTATTTGTTTATTTAAATGAAGTCGACCAGTTGCCTGCCCTTCCTTCCATTATCCGTCACCGAGACAAACTGAACAAAGTTCTGAGGTCGACCTTGTAAAAATAAGGATTCAGGTCTGTCTGCTGTTTACCTTTGCTCCTGCGCGCACTGCCCTTCTCTCCACATTCATGTGTTTGTTTGTTTGTCTATCTAATCTTTTGGGTTTTTATTTTCTATGAGGTCGACCAGTTGTCGATTTATTATTTTTTTTACTACGCATCAAGCTGCGCTGCTTGTCTTTGCTCCTGTGTGCTCGCGCACTCTCGCCTTTTCCACTTATTTTTATTTTTGATTTATTTTGTCAATTTTTAAAAAAAATACGCATCGTGCTGTGCTGTTTGTGTTTGCTTGAGTGCATTCGCGCGCTCTCGCTTTCTCCACTTTACAATTTTTTTGTTATTATTTATCTATTCCTGAGAGTTTATCTTATTTTTTATTTGTTTATTTAAATGAAGTCGACCAGTTGCCTGCCCTTCCTTCCATTATCCGTCACCGAGACAAACTGAACAAAGTTCTGAGGTCGACGTTGTAAAGATAAGGATTCAGGTCTGTCTGCTGTTTATCTTTGCTCCTGCGCGCACTGCCCTTCTCTCCACATTTATGTGTTTGTTTGTTTGTCTGTCTAATCTTTTGGGTTTTTATTTCTAATGAGGTCGACCAGTTGTCTATTTATTATTTTTTTTACTACGCATCAAGCTGCGCTGCTTGTCTTTGCTCCTGTGTGCTCGCGCACTCTCGCCTTTTCCACTTATTTTCATTTTTGATTTATTTTGTCAATTTAAAAAAAAATACGCATCGTGCTGTGCTGTTTGTGTTTGCTTGAGTGCATTCGCGCGCTCTCGCTTTCTCCACTTTACAATTTCTTTGTTATTATTTATCTATACCTGAGAGTTTATCTTATTTTTTATTTGTTTATTTAAATGAAGTCGACCAGTTGCCTGCCCTTCCTTCCATTATCCGTCACCGAGACAAACTGAACAAAGTTCTGAGGTCGACCTTGTAAAGATAAGGATTCAGGTCTGTCTGCTGTTTACCTTTGCTCCTGCGCGCACTGCCCTTCTCTCCACATTTATGTGTTTGTTTGTTTGTCTATCTAATCTTTTGGGTTTTTATTTCTAATGAGGTCGACCAGTTGTCTATTTATTACTTTTTTTACTACGCATCAAGCTGCGCTGCTTGTCTTTGCTCCTGTGTGCTCGCGCACTCTCGCCTTTTCCACTTATTTTTATTTTTGATTTATTTTTGATTTATTTTGTCAATTTTTAAAAAAAATACGCATCGTGCTGTGCTGTTTGTGTTTGCTTGAGTGCATTCGCGCGCTCTCGCTTTCTCCACTTTACAATTTTTTGTTATTATTTATCTATTCCTGAGAGTTTATCTTATTTTTTATTTGTTTATTTAAATGAAGTCGACCAGTTGCCTGCCCTTCCTTCCATTATCCGTCACCGAGACAAACTGAACAAAGTTCTGAGGTCGACCTTGTAAAGATAAGGATTCAGGTCTGTCTGCTGTTTACCTTTGCTCCTGCGCGCACTGCCCTTCTCTCCACATTTATGTGTTTGTTTGTTTGTCTATCTAATCTTTTGGGTTTTTATTTCTAATGAGGTCGCCCAGTTGTCAATTTATTATTTTTTTTTACTACGCATCAAGCTGCGCTGCTTGTCTTTGCTCCTGTGTGCTCGCGCACTCTCGCCTTTTCCACTTATTTTTATTTTTGATTTATTTTTGATTTATTTTGTCAATTTTAAAAAAATACGCATCGTGCTGTGCTGTTTGTGTTTGCTTGAGTGCATTCGCGCGCTCTCGCTTTCTCCACTTTACAATTTCTTTGTTATGATTTATCTATTCCTGAGAGTTTATCTTATTTTTTATTTGTTTATTTAAATGAAGTCGACCAGTTGCCTGCCCTTCCTTCCATTATCCGTCACCGAGACAAACTGAACAAAGTTCTGAGGTCGACCTTGTAAAGATCAGGATTCAGGTATGTCTGCTGTTTACCTTTGCTCCTGTGCGCACTGCCCTTCTCTCCACATTTATGTGTTTGTTTGTTTGTCTATCTAATCTTTTGGGTTTTTATTTCTAATGAGGTCGACCAGTTGTCTATTTATTATTTTTTTTACTACGCATCAAGCTGCGCTGCTTGTCTTTGCTCCTGTGTGCTCGCGCCCTCTCGCCTTTTCCACTTATTTTTATATTTGATTTATTTTTGATTTATTTTGTCAATTTAAAAAAAAATACGCATCGTGCTGTGCTGTTTGTGTTTGCTTGAGTGCATTCGCGCGCTCTCGCTTTCTCCACTTTACAATTTCTTTGTTATTATTTATCTATTCCTGAGAGTTTATCTCATTTTTTTATTTGTTTATTTAAGTGAAGTCGACCCGTTGCCTGCCCTTCCTTCCATTATCCGTCACCGAGACAAACTGAACAAAGTTCTGAGGTCGACCTTGTAAAGATTAGGATTCAGGTCTGTCTGCTGTTTACCTTTGCTCCTGCGCGCACTGCCCTTCTCTCCACATTTATGTGTTTGTTTGTTTGTCTATCTAATCTTTTGGGTTTTTATTTCTAATGAGGTCGACCAGTTGTCTATTTATTATTTTTTTTACTACGCATCAAGCTGCGCTGCTTGTCTTTGCTCCTGTGTGCTCGCGCACTCTCGCCTTTTCCACTTATTTTTATTTTTGATTTATTTTTGATTTATTTTGTCAATTTAAAAAAAATACGCATCGTGCTGTGCTGTTTGTGTTTGCTTGAGTGCATTCGCGCGCTCTCGCTTTCTCCACTTTACAATTTTTTTGTTATTATTTATCTATTCCTGAGAGTTTATCTTATTTTTTATTTGTTTATTTAAATGAAGTCGACCAGTTGCCTGCCCTTCCTTCCATTATCCGTCACCGAGACAAACTGAACAAAGTTCTGAGGTCGACCTTGTAAAGATAAGGATTCAGGTCTGTCTGCTGTTTACCTTTGCTCCTGCGCGCACTGCCCTTCTCTCGACATTTATGTGTTTGTTTGTTTGTCTATCTAATCTTTTGGGTTTTTATTTCTAATGAGGTCGACCAGTTGTCTATTTATTATTTTTTTTACTACGCATCAAGCTGAGCTGCTTGTCTTTGCTCCTGTGTGCTCGCGCACTCTCGCCTTTTCCACTTATTTTTATGTTTGATTTATTTTTGATTTATTTTGTCAATTTTAAAAAAAAATACGCATCGTGCTGTGCTGTTTCTGTTTGCTTGACTGCATTCGCGCGCTCTCGCTTTCTCCACTTTACAATTTTGTGTTATTATTTATCTATTCCTGAGAGTTTATCTTATTTTTTATTTGTTTATTTAAATGAAGTCGACCAGTTGCCTGCCCTTCCTTCCATTATCCGTCACCGAGACAAACTGAACAAAATTCTGAGGTCGACCTTGTAAAGATAAAGATTCAGGTCTGTTTGCTGTTTACATTTGCTCCTGCGCGCACTGCCCTTCTCTCCACATTTATGTGTTTATTTGTTTGTCTATCTAATCTTTTGGGTGTTTATTTCTAATGAGGTCGACCAGTTGTCTATTTATTATTTTTTTTACTACGCATCAAGCTGCGCTGCTTGTCTTTGCTCCTGTGTGCTCGCGCACTCTCGCCTTTTCCACTTATTTTTATTTTTGATTTATTTTTGATTTATTATGTCAATTTAAAAAAAAAATACGCATCGTGCTGTGCTGTTTGTGTTTGCTTGAGTGCATTCTCGCGCTCTCGCTTTCTCCACTTTACAATTTGTTTTTGTTATTATTTATCTATTCCTGAGAGTTTATCTTATTTTTTATTTGTTTATTTAAATGAAGTCGACCAGTTGCCTGCCCTTCCTTCCATTATCCGTCACCGAGACAAATTGAACAAAGTTCTGAGGTCGACTTTGTAAAGATAAGGATTCAGGTCTGTCTGCTGTTTACCTTTGCTCCTGCGCGCACTGCCCTTCTCTCCATATTTATGTGTTTGTTTGTTTGTCTATCTAATCTTTTGGGTTTTTATTTCTAATGAGGTCGACCAGTTGTCTATTTATTATTTTTTTTACTACGCATCAAGCTGCGCTGCTTGTCTTTGCTCCTGTGTGCTCGCGCACTCTCGCCTTTTCCACTTATTTTTATGTTTGATTTATTTTTGATTTATTTTGTAAATTTAAAAAAAAATACGCATCGTGCTGTGCTGTTTGTGTTTGCTTGAGTGCATTCGCGCGCTCTCGCTTTCTCCACTTTACAATTTTTTTGTTATTATTTATCTATTCCTGAGAGTTTATCTTATTTTTTATTTGTTTATTTAAATGAAGTCGACCAGTTGCCTGCCCTTCCTTCCATTATCCGTCACCGAGACAAACTGAACAAAGTTGTGAGGTCGACCTTGTAAAGATAAGGATTCAGGTCTGTCTGCTGTTTACCTTTGCTCCTGCGCGCACTGCCCTTCTCTACGCTTTTATGTGTTCATTTGTTTGTCTATCTAATCTTTTGGGTTTTTATTTCTAATGAGGTCGACCAGTTGTATATTTATTATTTTTTTTACTACGCATCAAGCTGCGCTGCTTGTCTTTGCTCCTGTGTGCTCGCGTACTCTCGCTTTTTCAACTTATTTTTATTTTTGATTTATTTTTTATTTATTTTGTGAATTTAAAAAAAAATACGCATCGTGCTGTGCTGTTTGTGTTTGCTTGAGTGCATTCGCGCGCTCTCGCTTTCTCCACTTTACAATTTTTTTTGTTATTATTTATCTATTCCTGAGAGTTTATCTTATTTTTTATTTGTTTATTTAAATGAAGTCGACCAGTTGCCTGCCCTTCCTTCCATTATCCGTCACCAAGACAAACTGAACAAAGTTCTGAGGTCGACCTTGTAAAGATAAGGATTCAGGTCTGTCTGCTGTTTACCTTTGCTCCTGCGCGCACTGCCCTTCTCTCCACATTTATGTGTTTGTTTGTTTGTCTATCTAATCTTTTGGGTTTTTATTTCTAATGAGGTCGACCAGTTGTCTATTTATTATTTTTTTTACTACGCATCAAACTGCGCTGCTTGTCTTTGCTCCTGTGTGCTCGCGCACTCTCGCCTTTTCCACTTATTTTTATTTTTGATTTATTTTTGATTTATTTTGTCAATTTTTAAAAAAAATACGCATCGTGCTGTGCTGTTTGTGTTTGCTTGAGTGCATTCGCGCGCTCTCGCTTTCTCCACTTTACAATTTTTTGTTATTATTTATCTATTCCTGAGAGTTTATCTTATTTTTTATTTGTTTATTTAAATGAAGTCGACCAGTTGCCTGCCCTTCCTTCCATTATCCGTCACCGAGACAAACTGAACAAAGTTCTGAGGTCGACCTTGTAAAGATAAGGATTCAGGTCTGTCTGCTGTTTACCTTTGCTCCTGCGCGCACTGCCCTT
This sequence comes from Perognathus longimembris pacificus, assembly GCF_023159225.1. Taxonomy (NCBI): domain Eukaryota; kingdom Metazoa; phylum Chordata; class Mammalia; order Rodentia; family Heteromyidae; genus Perognathus; species Perognathus longimembris. The sequence goes on along the minus strand of NW_025958604.1, from coordinate 74,078 downwards.
CTCTCCACATTTATGTGTTTGTTTGTTTGTCTATCTAATCTTTTGGGTTTTTATTTCTAATGAGGTCGCCCAGTTGTCAATTTATTATTTTTTTTTACTACGCATCAAGCTGCGCTGCTTGTCTTTGCTCCTGTGTGCTCGCGCACTCTCGCCTTTTCCACTTATTTTTATTTTTGATTTATTTTTGATTTATTTTGTCAATTTTAAAAAAATACGCATCGTGCTGTGCTGTTTGTGTTTGCTTGAGTGCATTCGCGCGCTCTCGCTTTCTCCACTTTACAATTTCTTTGTTATGATTTATCTATTCCTGAGAGTTTATCTTATTTTTTATTTGTTTATTTAAATGAAGTCGACCAGTTGCCTGCCCTTCCTTCCATTATCCGTCACCGAGACAAACTGAACAAAGTTCTGAGGTCGACCTTGTAAAGATCAGGATTCAGGTCTGTCTGCTGTTTACCTTTGCTCCTGTGCGCACTGCCCTTCTCTCCACATTTATGTGTTTGTTTGTTTGTCTATCTAATCTTTTGGGTTTTTATTTCTAATGAGGTCGACCAGTTGTCTATTTATTATTTTTTTTACTACGCATCAAGCTGCGCTGCTTCTCTTTGCTCCTGTGTGCTCGCGCCCTCTCGCCTTTTCCACTTATTTTTATTTTTGATTTATTTTTGATTTATTTTGTCAATTTAAAAAAAAATACGCATCGTGCTGTGCTGTTTGTGTTTGCTTGAGTGCATTCGCGCGCTCTCGCTTTCTCCACTTTACAATTTTTTTGTTATTATTTATCTATTCCTGAGAGTTTATCTTATTTTTTTATTTGTTTATTTAAATGAAGACGACCAGTTGCCTGCCCTTCCTTCCATTATCCGTCACCGAGAAAAACTGAACAAAGTTCTGAGGTCGACCTTGTAAAGATAAGGATTCAGGTCTGTCTGCTGTTTACCTTTGCTCCTGCCCGCAATGCCCTTCTCTCCACATTTATCTGTTTGTTTGTTTGTCTATCTAATCTTTTGGGTTTTTATTTCTAATGAGGTCGACCAGTTCTCTATTTCTTATTTTTTTTACTACGCATCAAGCTGCGCTGCTTGTCTTTGCTCCTGTGTGCTCGCGCACTCTCGCCTTTTCCACTTAATTTTATTTTTGATTTATTTTGTCAATTTAAAAAAAAAATACGCATCGTGCTGTGCTGTTTGTGTTTGCTTGAGTGCATTCGCGCGCTATCGCTTTCTCCACTTTACAATTTCTTTGTTATTATTTATCTATTCCTGAGAGTTTATCTCATTTTTTATTTGTTTATTTAAGTGAAGTCGACCCGTTGCCTGCCCTTCCTTCCATTATCCGTCACCGAGACAAACTGAACAAAGTTCTGAGGTCGACCTTGTAAAGATTAGGATTCAGGTCTGTCTGCTGTTTACCTTTGCTCCTGCGCGCACTGCCCTTCTCTCCACATTTATGTGTTTGTTTGTTTGTCTATCTAATCTTTTGGGTTTTTATTTCTAATGAGGTCGACCAGTTGTCTATTTATTATTTTTTTTACTACGCATCAAGCTGCGCTGCTTGTCTTTGCTCCTGTGTGCTCGCGCACTGTCGCCTTTTCCACTTATTTTTATTTTTGATTTATTTTTGATTTATTTTGTCAATTTAAAAAAAATACGCATCGTGCTGTGCTGTTTGTGTTTGCTTGAGTGCATTCGCGCGCTCTCGCTTTCTCCACTTTACAATTTTTTTGTTATTATTTATCTATTCCTGAGAGTTTATCTTATTTTTTATTTGTTTATTTAAATGAAGTCGACCAGTTGCCTGCCCTTCCTTCCATTATCCGTCACCGAGACAAACTGAACAAAGTTCTGAGGTCGACCTTGTAAAGATAAGGATTCAGGTCTGTCTGCTGTTTACCTTTGCTCCTGCGCGCACTGCCCTTCTCTCGACATTTATGAGTTTGTTTGTTTGTCTATCTAATCTTTTGGGTTTTTATTTCTAATGAGGTCGACCAGTTGTCTATTTATTATTTTTTTTACTACGCATCAAGCTGAGCTGCTTGTCTTTGCTCCTGTGTGCTCGCGCACTCTCGCCTTTTCCACTTATTTTTATGTTTGATTTATTTTTGATTTATTTTGTCAATTTTAAAAAAAAATACGCATCGTGCTGTGCTGTTTCTGTTTGCTTGACTGCATTCGCGCGCTCTCGCTTTCTCCACTTTACAATTTTTTGTTATTATTTATCTATTCCTGAGAGTTTATCTTATTTTTTATTTGTTTATTTAAATGAAGTCGACCAGTTGCCTGCCCTTCCTTCCATTATCCGTCACCGAGACAAACTGAACAAAATTCTGAGGTCGACCTTGTAAAGATAAGGATTCAGGTCTGTTTGCTGTTTACATTTGCTCCTGCGCGCACTGCCCTTCTCTCCACATTTATGTGTTTATTTGTTTGTCTATCTAATCTTTTGGGTGTTTATATCTAATGAGGTCGACCAGTTGTCTATTTATTATTTTTTTTACTACGCATCAAGCTGCGCTGCTTGTCTTTGCTCCTGTGTGCTCGCGCACTCTCGCCTTTTCCACTTATTTTTATTTTTGATTTATTTTTGATTTATTATGTCAATTTAAATAAAAAATACGCATCGTGCTGTGCTGTTTGTGTTTGCTTGAGTGCATTCTCGCGCTCTCGCTTTCTCCACTTTACAATTTGTTTTTGTTATTATTTATCTATTCCTGAGAGTTTATCTTATTTTTTATTTGTTTATTTAAATGAAGTCGACCAGTTGCCTGCCCTTCCTTCCATTATCCGTCACCGAGACAAATTGAACAAAGTTCTGAGGTCGACTTTGTAAAGATAAGGATTCAGGTCTGTCTGCTGTTTACCTTTGCTCCTGCGCGCACTGCCCTTCTCTCCATATTTATGTGTTTGTTTGTTTGTCTATCTAATCTTTTGGGTTTTTATTTCTAATGAGGTCGACCAGTTGTCTATTTATTATTTTTTTTACTACGCATCAAGCTGCGCTGCTTGTCTTTGCTCCTGTGTGCTCGCGCACTCTCGCCTTTTCCACTTATTTTTATGTTTGATTTATTTTTGATTTATTTTGTAAATTTAAAAAAAATACGCATCGTGCTGTGCTGTTTGTGTTTGCTTGAGTGCATTCGCGCGCTCTCGCTTTCTCCACTTTACAATTTTTTTGTTATTATTTATCTATTCCTGAGAGTTTATCTTATTTTTTATTTGTTTATTTAAATGAAGTCGACCAGTTGCCTGCCCTTCCTTCCATTATCCGTCACCGAGACAAACTGAACAAAGTTGTGAGGTCGACCTTGTAAAGATAAGGATTCAGGTCTGTCTGCTGTTTACCTTTGCTCCTGCGCGCACTGCCCTTCTCTACGCTTTTATGTGTTCATTTGTTTGTCTATCTAATCTTTTGGGTTTTTATTTCTAATGAGGTCGACCAGTTGTATATTTATTATTTTTTTTACTACGCATCAAGCTGCGCTGCTTGTCTTTGCTCCTGTGTGCTCGCGTACTCTCGCTTTTTCAACTTATTTTTATTTTTGATTTATTTTTTATTTATTTTGTGAATTTAAAAAAAAATACGCATCGTGCTGTGCTGTTTGTGTTTGCTTGAGTGCATTCGCGCGCTCTCGCTTTCTCCACTTTACAATTTTTTTTGTTATTATTTATCTATTCCTGAGAGTTTATCTTATTTTTTATTTGTTTATTTAAATGAAGTCGACCAGTTGCCTGCCCTTCCTTCCATTATCCGTCACCAAGACAAACTGTACAAAGTTCTGAGGTCGACCTTGTAAAGATAAGGATTCAGGTCTGTCTGCTGTTTACCTTTGCTCCTGCGCGCACTGCCCTTCTCTCCACATTTATGTGTTTGTTTGTTTGTCTATCTAATCTTTTGGGTTTTTATTTCTAATGAGGTCGACCAGTTGTCTATTTATTATTTTTTTTACTATGCATCAAGCTGCGCTGCATGTCTTTGCTCCTGTGTGCTCGCGCACTCTCGCCTTTTCCACTTATGTTTATTTTTTATTTATTTTTGATTTATTTTGTCAATTTAAAAAAAAATACGCATCGTGCTGTGCTGTTTGTGTTTGCTTGAGTGCATTCGCGCGCCCTCGCTTTCTCCACTTTATAATTTTTTTGTTATTATTTATCTATTCCTGAGAGTTTATCTTATATTTTATTTGTTTATTTAAATGAAGTCGACCAGTTGCCTGCCCTTCCTTCCATTATCCGTCACCGAGACAAACTGAACAAAGTTCTGAGGTCGACCGTGTAAAGATAAGGATTCAGGTCTGTCTGCTGTTTACCTTTGCTCCTGCGCGCACTGCCCTTCTCTCCACATTTATGTGTTTGTTTGTTTGTCTATCTAATCTTTTGGGTTTTTATTTCTAATGAGGTCGACCAGTTGTCTATTTATTATTTTTTTTACTACGCATCAAGCTGCGCTGCTTGTCTTTGCTCCTGTGTGCTCGCGCACTCTCGCCTTTTCCACTTATTTTTATTTTTGATTTATTTTTGATTTATTTTGTCAATTTAAAAAAAAATACGTATCGTGCTGTGCTGTTTGTGTTTGCTTGAGTGCATTTGCGCGCTCTCGCTTTCTCCACTTTACAATTTTTTTGTTATTATTTATCTATTCCTGAGAGTTTATCTTATTTTTTATTTGTTTATTTAAATGAAGTCGACCAGTTGCCTGCCCTTCCTTCCATTATCCGTCACCGAGACAAACTGAACAAAGTTCTGAGGTCGACCTTGTAAAGATAAGGATTCAGGTCTGTCTGCTGTTTACCTTTGCTCCTGCGCGCACTGCCCTTCTCTCCACATTTATGTGTTTGTTTGTTTGTCTATCTAATCTTTTGGGTTTCTATTTCTAATGAGGTCGACCAGTTGTCTATTTATTATTTTTTTTACTACGCATCAAGCTGCGCTGCTTGTCTTTGCTCCTGTGTGCTCGCGCACTCTCGCCTTTTCCACTTATTTTTATTTTTGATTTATTTTTGATTTATTTTCTCAATTTAAAAAAAAATACGCATCGTGCTGTGCTGTTTGTGTTTGCTTGAGTGCATTCGCGCGCTCTCGCTTTCTCCACTTTACAATTTTTTTGTTATTATTTATCTATTCCTGAGAGTTTATCTTATTTTTTATTTGTTTATTTAAATGAAGTCGACCAGTTGCCTGCCCTTCCTTCCATTATCCGTCACCGAGACAAACTGAACAAAGTTCTGAGGTCGACCTTGTAAAGATAAGGATTCAGGTCTGTCTGCTGTATACCTTTGCTTCTGCGCGCACTGACCTTCTCTCCACATTTATGTGTTTGTTTGTTTGTCTATCTAATCTTTTGGGTTTTTATTTCTAATGAGGTCGACCAGTTGTCTATTTATTATTTTTTTTACTACGCATCAAGCTGCGCTGCTTGTCCTTGCTCCTGTGTGCTCGCGCACTCTCGCCTTTTCCACTTATTTTTATTTTTGATTTATTTTTTATTTATTTTGTCAATTTTAAAAAAAGATACGCATCGTGCTGTGCTGTTTGTGTTTGCTTGAGTGCATTCGCGCGCTCTCGCTTTCTCCACTTTACAATTTTTTTTTATTATTTATCTATTCCTGAGAGTTTATCTTATTTTTTATTTGTTTATTTAAATGAAGTCCACCAGTTTCCTGCCCTTCCTTCCATTATCCGTCACCGAGACAAACTGAACAAAGTTCTGAGGTCGACCTTGTAAAGATAAGGATTCAGGTCTGTCTGCTGTTTACCTTTGCTCCTGCGCGCACTGCCCTTCTCTCCACATTTATGTGTTTGTTTGTTTGTCTATCTAATCTTTTGGGTTTTTATTTCTAATGAGGTCGACCAGTTGTCTATTTATTATTTTTTTTACTACGCATCAAGCTGCGCTGCTTGTCTTTGATCCTGTGTGCTCGCGCACTCTCGCCTTTTCCACTTATTTTTATTTTTGATTTATTTTGTCAATTTAAAAAAAAATACGCATCGTGCTTTGCTGTTTGTGTTTGCTTGAGTGCATTCACGCGCTCTCGCTTTCTCCACTTTACAATTTTTTTGTTATTATTTATCTATTCCTGAGAGTTTATCTTATTTTTTATTTGTTTATTTAAATGAAGTCGACCAGTTGCCTGCCCTTCCTTCCATTATCCGTCACCGAGACAAACTGAACAAAGTTCTGAGGTCGACCTTGTAAAGATAAGGATTCAGGTCTGTCTGCTGTATACCTTTGCTTCTGCGCGCACTGACCTTCTCTCCACATTTATGTGTTTGTTTGTTTGTCTATCTAATCTTTTGGGTTTTTATTTCTAATGAGGTCGACCAGTTGTCTATTTATTATTTTTTTTACTACGCATCAAGCTGCGCTGCTTGTCCTTGCTCCTGTGTGCTCGCGCACTCTCGCCTTTTCCACTTATTTTTATTTTTGATTTATTTTTGATTTATTTTGTCAATTTTAAAAAAACATACGCATCGTGCTGTGCTGTTTGTGTTTGCTTGAGTGCATTCGCGCGCTCTCGCTTTCTCCACTTTACAATTTTTTTGTTATTATTTATCTATTCCTGAGAGTTTATCTTATTTTTTATTTGTTTATTTAAATGAAGTCGACCAGTTGCCTGCCCTTCCTTCCATTATCCGTCACCGAGACAAACTGAACAAAGTTCTGAGGTCGACCTTGTACAGATAAGGATTCAGGTCTGTCTGCTGTTTACCTTTGCTCCTGCGCGCACTGCCCTTCTCTCCACATTTATGTGTTTGTTTGTTTGTCTATCTAATCTTTTGGGTTTTTATTTCTAATGAGGTCGACCAGTTGTCTATTTATTATTTTTTTTACTACGCATCAAGCCGCGCTGCTTGTCTTTGCTCCTGTGTGCTCGCGCACTCTCGCCTTTTCCACTTATGTTTATTTTTTATTTATTTTTGATTTATTTTGTCAATTTAAAAAAAAATACGCATCGTGCTGTGCTGTTTGTGTTTGCTTGAGTGCATTCGCGCACCCTCGCTTTCTCCACTTTATAATTTTTTTGTTATTATTTATCTATTCCTGAGAGTTTATCTTATATTTTATTTGTTTATTTAAATGAAGTCGACCAGGTGCCTGCCCTTCCTTCCATTATCCGTCACCGAGACAAACTGAACAAAGTTCTGAGGTCGACCGTGTAAAGATAAGGATTCAGGTCTGTCTGCTGTTTACCTTTGCTCCTGCGCGCACTGCCCTTCTCTCCACATTTATGTGTTTGTTTGTTTGTCTATCTAATCTTTTGGGTTTTTATTTCTAATGAGGTCGACCAGTTGTCTTTTTATTATTTTTTTTACTACGCATCAAGCTGCGCTGCTTGTCTTTGCTCCTGTGTGCTCGCGCACTCTCGCCTTTTCCACTTATTTTTATTTTTGATTTATTTTTGATTTATTTTGTCAATTTAAAAAAAAATACGCATCGTGCTGTGCTGTTTGTGTTTGCTTGAGTGCATTTGCGCGCTCTCGCTTTCTCCACTTTACAATTTTTTTGTTATTATTTATCTATTCCTGAGAGTTTATCTTATTTTTTATTTGTTTATTTAAATGAAGTCGACCAGTTGCCTGCCCTTCCTTCCATTATCCGTCACCGAGAAAAACTGAACAAAGTTCTGAGGTCGACCTTGTAAAGATAAGGATTCAGGTCTGTCTGCTGTTTACCTTTGCTCCTGCGCGCACTGCCCTTCTCTCCACATTTATGTGTTTGTTTGTTTGTCTATCTAATCTTTTGGGTTTCTATTTCTAATGAGGTCGACCAGTGGTCTATTTATTATTTTTTTTACTACGCATCAAGCTGCGCTGCTTGTCTTTGCTCCTGTGTGCTCGCGCACTCTCGCCTTTTCCACTTATTTTTATTTTTGATTTATTTTTGATTTATTTTCTCAATTTAAAAAAAAATACGCATCGTGCTGTGCTGTTTGTGTTTGCTTGAGTGCATTCGCGCGCTCTCGCTTTCTCCACTTTACAATTTTTTTGTTATTATTTATCTATTCCTGAGAGTTTATCTTATTTTTTATTTGTTTATTTAAATGAAGTCGACCAGTTGCCTGCCCTTCCTTCCATTATCCGTCACCGAGAAAAACTGAACAAAGTTCTGAGGTCGACCTTGTAAAGATAAGGATTCAGGTCTGTCTGCTGTTTACCTTTGCTCCTGCGCGCACTGCCCTTCTCTCCACATTTATGTGTTTGTTTGTTTGTCTATCTAATCTTTTGGGTTTCTATTTCTAATGAGGTCGACCAGTTGTCTATTTATTATTTTTTTTACTACGCATCAAGCTGCGCTGCTTGTCTTTGCTCCTGTGTGCTCGCGCACTCTCGTCTTTTCCACTTATTTTTATTTTTGATTTATTTTTGATTTATTTTCTCAATTTAAAAAAAAATACGCATCGTGCTGTGCTGTTTGTGTTTGCTTGAGTGCATTCGCGCGCTCTCGCTTTCTCCACTTTACAATTTTTTTGTTATTATTTATCTATTCCTGAGAGTTTATCTTATTTTTTATTTGTTTATTTAAATGAAATCGACCAGTTGCCTGCCCTTCCTTCCATTATCCGTCACCGAGACAAACTGAACAAAGTTCTGAGGTCGACCTTGTAAAGATAAGGATTCAGGTCTGTCTGCTGTATACCTTTGCTTCTGCGCGCACTGACCTTCTCTCCACATTTATGTGTTTGTTTGTTTGTCTATCTAAGCTTTTGGGTTTTTATTTCTAATGAGGTCGACCAGTTGTCTATTTATTATTTTTTTTACTACGCATCAAGCTGCGCTGCTTGTCCTTGCTCCTGTGTGCTCGCGCACTCTCGCCTTTTCCACTTATTTTTATTTTTGATTTATTTTTGATTTATTTTGTCAATTTTAAAAAAACATACGCATCGTGCTGTGCTGTTTCTGTTTGCTTCACTGCATTCGCGCGCTCTCGCTTTCTCCACTTTACAATTTTTTGTTATTATTTATCTATTCCTGAGAGTTTATCTTATTTTTTATTTGTTTATTTAAATGAAGTCGACCAGTTGCCTGCCCTTCCTTCCATTATCCGTCACCGAGACAAACTGAACAAAATTCTGAGGTCGACCTTGTAAAGATAAGGATTCAGGTCTGTTTGCTGTTTACCTTTGCTCCTGCGCGCACTGCCCTTCTCTCCACATTTATGTGTTTGTTTGTTTGTCTATCTAATCTTTTGGGTGTTTATTTCTAATGAGGTCGACGAGTTGTCTATTTATTATTTTTTTTACTACGCATCAAGCTGCGCTGCTTGTCTTTGCTCCTGTGTGCTCGCGCACTCTCGCCTTTTCCACTTATTTTTATTTTTGATTTCTTTTTGATTTATTTTGTCAATTTTAAAAAAAAATACGCATCGTGCTGTGCTGTTTGTGTTTGCTTGAGTGCATTCGCGCGCTCTCGCTTTCTCCACTTTACAATGTTTTTGTTATTATTTTTCTATTCCTGAGAGTTTATCTTATTTTTTATTTGTTTATTTAAATGAAGTCGACCAGTTGCCTGCCCTTCCTTCCATTATCCGTCACCGAGACAAACTGAACAAAGTTCTGAGGTCGACCTTGTAAAGATAAGGATTCAGGTCTGTCTGCTGTTTACCTTCTCTCCTGCGCGCACTGCCCTTCTCTCCACATTTATGTGTTTGTTTGTTTGTCTATCTAATCTTTTGGGTTTTTATTTCTAATGAGGTCGACCAGTTGTCTATTTATTATTTTTTTTACTACGCATCAAGCTGCGCTGCTTGTCTTTGCTCCTGTGTGCTCGTGCACTCTCGCCTTTTCCACTTATTTTTATTTTTGATTTATTTTGTCAATTTAAAAAAAATACGCATCGTGCTGTGCTGTTTGTGTTTGCTTGAGTGCATTCGCGCGCTCTCGCTTTCTCCACTTTACAATTTTTTTGTTATTATTTATCTATTCCTGAGAGTTTATCTTATTTTTTATTTGTTTATTTAAATGAAGTCGACCAGTTGCCTGCCCTTCCTTCCATTATCCGTCACCGAGACAAACTGAACAAAGTTCTGAGGTCGACCTTGTAAAGATAAGGATTCAGGTCTGTCTGCTGTATACCTTTGCTTCTGCGCGCACTGACCTTTTCTCCACATTTATGTGTTTGTTTGTTTGTCTATCTAATCTTTTGGGTTTTTATTTCTAATGAGGTCGACCAGTTGTCTATTTATTATTTTTTTTACTACGCATCAAGCTGCGCTGCTTGTCCTTGCTCCTGTGTGCTCGCGCACTCTCGCCTTTTCCACTTATTTTTATTTTTGATTTATTTTTGATTTATTTTGTCAATTTTAAAAAAACATACGCATCGTGCTGTGCTGTTTCTGTTTGCTTGACTGCATTCGCGCGCTCTCGCTTTCTCCACTTTACAATTTTTTGTTATTATTTATCTATTCCTGAGAGGTTATCTTATATTTTATTTGTTTATTTAAATGAAGTCGACCAGTTGCCTGCCCTTCCTTCCATTATCCGTCACCGAGACAAACTGAACAAAATTCTGAGGTCGACCTTGTAAAGATAAGGATTCAGGTCTGTTTGCTGTTTACCTTTGCTCCTGCGCGCACTGCCCTTCTCTCCACATTTATGTGTTTGTTTGTTTGTCTATCTAATCTTTTGGGTGTTTATTTCTAATGAGGTCGACGAGTTGTCTATTTATTATTTTTTTTACTACGCATCAAGCTGCGCTGCTTGTCTTTGCTCCTGTGTGCTCGCGCACTCTCGCCTTTTCCACTTATTTTTATTTTTGATTTCTTTTTGATTTATTTTGTCAATTTTAAAAAAAAATACGCATCGTGCTGTGCTGTTTGTGTTTGCTTGAGTGCATTCGCGCGCTCTCGCTTTCTCCACTTTACAATGTTTTTGTTATTATTTTTCTATTCCTGAGAGTTTATCTTATTTTTTATTTGTTTATTTAAATGAAGTCGACCAGTTGCCTGCCCTTCCTTCCATTATCCGTCACCGAGACAAACTGAACAAAGTTCTGAGGTCGACCTTGTAAAGATAAGGATTCAGGTCTGTCTGCTGTTTACCTTTGCTCCTGCGCGCACTGCCCTTCTCTCCACATTTATGTGTTTGTTTGTTTGTCTATCTAATCTTTTGGGTTTTTATTTCTAATGAGGTCGACCAGTTGTCTATTTATTACTTTTTACTACGCATCAAGCTGCGCTGCTTGTCTTGGCTCCTGTGTGCTCGCGCACTCTCGCCTTTTCCACTTATTTTTATTTTTGATTTATTTTGTCAATTTAAAAAAAATACGCATCGTGCTGTGCTGTTTGTGTTTGCTTGAGTGCATTCGCGCGCTCTCGCTTTCTCCACTTTACAATTTTTTTGTTATTATTTATCTATTCCTGAGAGTTTATCTTATTTTTTATTTGTTTATTTAAATGAAGTCGACCAGTTGCCTGCCCTTCCTTCCATTATCCGTCACCGAGACAAACTGAACAAAGTTCTGAGGTCGACCTTGTAAAGATAAGGATTCAGGTCTGTCTGCTGTTTACCTTTGCTCCTGCGCGCACTGCCCTTCTCTCCACATTTATGTGTTTGTTTGTTTGTCTATCTAATCTTTTGGGTTTTTATTTCTAATGAGGTCGACCAGTTGTCTATTTATTATTTTTTTTACTACGCATCAAGCTGCGCTGCTTGTCTTTGCTCCTGTGTGCTCGCGCACTCTCGCCTTTTCCACTTATTTTTATTTTTGATTTATTTTTTGATTTATTTTGTCAATTTTTAAAAAAAATACGCATCGTGCTGTGCTGTTTGTGTTTGCTTGAGAGCATTCGCGCGCTCTCGCTTTCTCAACTTTACAATTTTTTTGTTATTATTTATCTATTCCTGAGAGTTTATCTTATTTTTTATTTGTTTATTTAAATGAATTCGACCAGTTGCCTGCCCTTCCTTCCATTATCCGTCACCGAGACAAACTGAACAAAGTTCTGAGGTCGACCTTGTAAAGATAAGGATTCAGGTCTGTCTGCTGTTTACCTTTGCTCCTGCGCGCACTGACCTTCTCTCCACATTTATGTGTTTGTTTGTTTGTGTATCTAATCTTTTGGGTTTTTATTTCTAATGAGGTCGACCAGTTGTCTATTTATTATTTTTTTTACTACGCATCAAGCTGCGCTGCTTGTCTTTGCTCCTGTGTGCTCGCGCACTCTCGCCTTTTCCACTTATTTTTATTTTTGATTTATTTTGTCAATTTAAAAAAAAATACGCATCGTGCTTTGCTGTTTGTGTTTGCTTGAGTGCATTTGCGCCCTCTCGCTTTCTCCACTTTGCAATTTTTTTGTTATTATTTATCTATTCCTGAGAGTTTATCTTATTTTTTATTTGTTTATTTAAATGAAGTCGACCAGTTGCCTGCCCTTCCTTCCATTATCCGTCACCGAGACAAACTGAACAAAGTTCTGAGGTCGACCTTGTAAAGATAAGGATTCAGGTCTGTCTGCTGTTTACCTTTGCTCCTGCGCGCACTGACCTTCTCTCCACATTTATGTGTTTGTTTGTTTGTCTATCTAATCTTTTGGGTTTTTATTTCTAATGAGGTCGACCAGTTGTCTATTTATTATTTTTTTTACTACGCATCAAGCTGCGCTGCTTGTCTTTGCTCCTGTGTGCTCGCGCACTCTCGCCTTTTCCACTTATTTTTATTTTTGATTTATTTTGTCCATTTAAAAAAAATACGCATCGTGCTGTGCTCTTTGTGTTTGCTTGAGTGCATTCGCGCGCTCTCGCTTTCTCCACTTTACAATTTTTTTTGTTATTATTTATCTATTCCTGAGAGTTTATCTTATTTTTTATTTGTTTATTTAAATGAAGTCGACCAGCTGGCTGCCCTTCCTTCCATTATCCGTCACCGAGACAAACTGAACAAAGTTCTGAGGTCGACCTTGTAAAGATAAGGATTCAGGTCTGTCTGCTGTTTACCTTTGCTCCTGCGCGCACTGCCCTTCTCTCCACATTTATGTGTTTGTTTGTTTGTCTATCTAATCTTTTGGGTTTTTATTTCTAATGAGGTCGACCAGTTGTCTATTTATTATTTTTTTTTACTACGCGTCAAGCTGCGCTGCTTGTCTTTGCTCCTGTGTGCTCTTGCACTCTCCCCTTTTCCACTTATTTTTATTTTTGAGTCATTTTTGATTTCTTTTGTCCATTTAAAAAAAAATACGCATCGTGCTGTGCTGTTTGTGTTTGCTTGAGTGCATTCGCGCGTTCTCGCTTTCTCCACTATACAATTTTTTTTGTTATTATTTATCTATTCCTGAGAGTTTATCTTATTTTTTATTTGTTTATTTAAATGAAGTCGACCAGCTGGCTGCCCTTCCTTCCATTATCCGTCACCGAGACAAACTGAACAAAGTTCTGAGGTCGACCGTGTGAAGATAAGGATTCAGGTCTGTCTGCTGTTTACCTTTGCTCCTGCGCGCACTGCCCTTCTCTCCACATTTATGTGTTTGTTTGTTTGTCTATCTAATCTTTTGGGTTTTTATTTCTAATGAGGTCGACCAGTTGTCTATTTATTATTTTTTTTACTACGCATCAAGCTGCGCTGCTTGTCTTTGCTCCTGTGTGCTCGCGCACTCTGGCCTTTTCCACATATTTTTATTTTTGATTTATTTTTGATTTATTTTGTCAATTTAAAAAAAAATAAGCATCGTGCTGTGCTGTTTGTGTTTGCTTGAGTGCATTCGCGCGCTCTCGCTTGCTCCACTTTACAATTTTTTTGTTATTATTTATCTATTCCTGAGAGTTCATCTTATTTTTTATTTGTTTATTTAAATGAAGTCGATCAGTTGCCTGCCCTTCCTTCCATTATCCGTCACCGAGACAAACTGAACAAAGTTCTGAGGTCGACCTTGTAAAGATAAGGATTCAGGTCTGTCTGCTGTTTACCTTTGCTCCTGCGCGCACTGCCCTTCTCTCCACATTTATGTGTTTGTTTGTTTGTCTATCTAATCTTTTGGGTTTTTATTTCTAATGAGGTCGACCAGTTGTCTATTTATTATTTTTTTTACTACGCATCAAGCTGCGCTGCTTGTCTTTGCTCCTATGTGCTCGCGCACTCTCGCCTTTTCCACTTATTTTTATTGTTGATTTATTTTGTCAATTTTAAAAAAAAAACGCATCGTGCTTTGCTGTTTGTGTTTGCTTGAGTGCATTCGCGCCCTCTCGCTTTCTCCACTTTACAATTTTTTTGTTATTATTTATCTATTCCTGAGAGTTTATCTTATTTTTTATTTGTTTATTTAAATGAAGTCGACCAGTTGCCTGCCCTTCCTTCCATTATCCGTCACCGAGACAAACTGAACAAAGTTCTGAGGTCGACCTTGTAAAGATAAGGATTCAGGTCTGTCTGCTGTTTACCTTTGCTCCTGCGCGCACTGCCCTTCTCTCCACATTTATGTGTTTGTTTGTTTGTCTATCTAATCTTTTGGGTTTTTATTTCTAATGAGGTCGACCAGTTGTCTATTTATTATTTTTTTTACTACGCATCAAGCTGCGCTGCTTGTCTTTGCTCCTGTGTGCTCGCGCACTCTCGTCTTTTCCACTTATTTTTATTTTTGATTTATTTTGTCAATTTAAAAAAAAAATACGCATCGTTCTTTGCTGTTTGTGTTTGCTTGAGTGCATTCGCGCGCTCTCGCTTTCTCCACTTTACAATTTTTTTGTTATTATTTATCTATTCCTGAGAGTTTATCTTATTTTTTATTTGTTTATTTAAATGAAGTCGACCAGTTGCCTGCCCTTCCTTCCATTATCCGTCACCGAGACAAACTGAACAAAGTTCTGAGGTCGACCTTGTAAAGATAAGGATTCAGGTCTGTCTGCTGTTTACCTTTGCTCCTGCGCGCACTGCCCTTCTCTCCACATTTATGTGTTTGTTTGTTTGTCTATCTAATCTTTTGGGTTTTTATTTCTAATGAGGTCGACCAGTTGTCTATTTATTATTTTTTTTACTACGCATCAAGCTGCGCTGCTTGTCTTTGCTCCTGTGGGCTCGCGCCCTCTCGCCTTTTCCACTTATTTTTATTTTTGATTTATTTTTGATTTATTTTGTCAATTTTAAGAAAATACGCATCGTGCTGTGCTGTTTCTGTTTGCTTGAGTGCATTCGCGCGCTCTCGCTTTCTCCACTTTACAATTTTTTTGTTATTATTTATCTATTCCTGAGAGTTTATCTTAGTTTTTTATTTGTTTATTTAAATGAAGACTACCAGTTGCCTGCCCTTCCTTCCATTATCCGTCACCGAGACAAACTGAACAAAGTTCTGAGGTCGACCTTGTAAAGATAAGGATTCAGGTCTGTCTGCTGTTTACCTTTGCTCCTGCCCGCACAGCCCTTCTCTCCACATTTATCTGTTTGTTTGTTTGTCTATCTAATCTTTTGGGTTTTTATTTCTAATGAGGTCGACCAGTTGTCTATTTATTATTTTTTTTACTACGCATCAAGCTGCGCTGCTTGTCTTTGCTCCTGTGTGCTCGCGCACTCTCGCCTTTTCCACTTATTTTTATTTTTGATTTATTTTGTCAATTTTTAAAAAAAATACGCATCGTGCTGTGCTGTTTGTGTTTGCTTGAGTGCATTCGCGCGCTCTCGCTTTCTCCACTTTACAATTTTTTTGTTATTATTTATCTATTCCTGAGAGTTTATCTTATATTTTATTTGTTTATTTAAATGAAGTCGACCAGTTGCCTGCCCTTCCTTCCATTATCCGTCACCGAGACAAACTGAACAAAGTTCTGAGGTCGACCTTGTAAAGATAAGGATTCAGGTCTGTCTGCTGTTTACCTTTGCTCCTGCGCGCACTGCCCTTCTCTCCACATTTATGTGTTTGTTTGTTTGTCTATCTAATCTTTTGGGTTTTTATTTCTAATGAGGTCGACCAGTTGTCTATTTATTATTTTTTTTACTACGCATCAAGCTGCGCTGCTTGTCTTTGCTCCTGTGTGCTCGCGCACTCTCGCCTTTTCCACTTATTTTTATTTTTGATTTATTTTTGATTTATTTTGTCAATTTAAAAAAAAATACGCATCGTGCTGTGCTGTTTGTGTTTGCTTGAGTGCATTCGCGCGCTCTCGCTTTCTCCACTTTACAATTTTTTTGTTATTATTTATCTATTCCTGAGAGTTTATCTTATTTTTTATTTGTTTATTTAAATGATGTCGACCAGTTGCCTGCCCTTTCTTCCATTATCCGTCACCGAGACAAACTGAACAAAGTTCTGAGGTCGACCTTGTAAAGATAAGGATTCAGGTCTGTCTGCTGTTTACCTTTGCTCCTGCACGCACTGCCCTTCTCTCCACATTTATGTGTTTGTTTGTTTGTCTATCTAATCTTTTGGGTTTTGATTTCTAATGAGGTCGACCAGTTGTCTATTTATTATTTTTTTTACTACGCATCAAGCTGCGCTGCTTGTCTTTGCTCCTGTGTGCTCGCGCACTCTCGCCTTTTCCACTTATTTTTATTTTTGATTTATTTTTGATTTATTTTGTCAATTTAAAAAAAAATACGCATCGTGCTGTGCTGTTTGTGTTTGCTTGAGTGCATTCGCGCGCTCTCGCTTTCTCCACTTTACAATTTTTTTGTTATTATTTATCTATTCCTGAGAGTTTATCTTATTTTTTATTTGTTTATTTAAATGAAGACGACCAGTTGCCTGCCCTTCCTTCCATTATCCGTCACCGAGACAAACTGAACAAAGTTCTGAGGTCGACCTTGTAAAGATAAGGATTCAGGTCTGTCTGCTGTTTACCTTTGCTCCTGCGCCCACTGCCCTTCTCTCCACATTTATGTGTTTGTTTGTTTGTCTATCTAATGTTTTGGGTTTTTATTTCTAATGAGGTCGACCAGTTGTCTATTTATTATTTTTTTTACTACGCATCAAGCTGCGCTGCTTGTCTTTGCTCCTGTGTGCTCGTGCACTCTCGCCTTTTCCACTTATTTTTATTTTTGATTTATTTTTGATTTATTTTGTCAATTTTTAAAACAAATACGCATCGTGCTGTGCTGTTTGTGTTTGCTTGAGTGCATTCGCGCGCTCTCGCTTTCTCCACTTTACAATTTTTTTGTTATTATTTATCTATTCCTGAGAGTTTATCTTATTTTTTATTTGTTTATTTAAATGAAGTCGACCAGTTGCCTGCCCTTCCTTCTATTATCCGTCACCGAGACAAACTGAACAAAGTTCTGAGGTCAACCTTGTAAAGATAAGGATTCAGGTCTGTCTGCTGTTTACCTTTGCTCCTGCGCGCACTGCCCTTCTCTCCACATTTATGTGTTTGTTTGTTTGTCTATCTAATCTTTTGGGTTTTTATTTCTAATGAGGTCGACCAGTTGTCTATTTATTATTTTTTTTACTACGCATCAAGCTGCGCTGCTTGTCTTTGCTCCTGTGTGCTCGCGCACTCTCGCCTTTTCCACTTATTTTTATTTTTGATTTATTTTTGATTTATTTTGTTAATTTAAAAAAAAATACGCATCGTGCTGTGCTGTTTGTGTTTGCTTGAGTGCATTCGCGCGCTCTCGCTTTCTCCACTTTACAATTTTTTTGTTATTATTTATCTATTCCTGAGAGTTTATCTTATTTTTTATTTATTTATTTAAATGAAGTCGACCAGTTGCCTGCCCTTCCTTCCATTATCCGTCACCGAGACAAATTGAACAAAGTTCTGAGGTCAACCTTGTAAAGATAAGGATTCAGGTCTGTCTGCTGTTTACCTTTGCTCCTGCGCGCACTGCCCTTCTCTCCACATTTATGTGTTTGTTTGTTTGTCTATCTAATCTTTTGGGTTTTTATTTCTAATGAGGTCGACCAGTTGTCTATTTATTATTTTTTTACTACGCATCAAGCTGCGCTGCTTGTCTTTGCTCCTGTGTGCTCGCGCACTCTCGCCTTTTCCACTTATTTTTATTTTTGATTTATTTTGTCAATTTAAAAAAAATACGCATCGTGCTGTGCTGTTTGTGTTTGCTTGAGTGCATTCGCGCGCTCTCGCTTTCTCCACTTTACAATTTTTTTGTTATTATTTATCTATTCCTGAGAGTTTATCTTATTTTTTATTTGTTTATTTAAATGAAGTCGACCAGTTGCCTGCCCTTCCTTCCATTATCCGTCACCGAGACAAACTGAACAAAGTTCTGAGGTCGACCTTGTAAAGATAAGGATTCAGGTCTGTCTGCTGTTTACCTTTGCTCCTGCGTGCACTGACCTTCTCTCCACATTTATGTGTTTGTTTGTTTGTGTATCTAATCTTTTGGGTTTTTATTTCTAATGAGGTCGACCAGTTGTCTATTTATTATTTTTTTTACTACGCATCAAGCTGCGCTGCTTGTCTTTGCTCCTGTGTGCTCGCGCACTCTCGCCTTTTCCACTTATTTTTATTTTTGATTTATTTTGTCAATTTAAAAAAAAAATACGCATCGTGCTTTGCTGTTTGTGTTTGCTTGAGTGCATTTGCGCCCTCTCGCTTTCTCCACTTTGCAATTTTTTTGTTATTATTTATCTATTCCTGAGAGTTTATCTTATTTTTTATTTGTTTATTTAAATGAAGTCGACCAGTTGCCTGCCCTTCCTTCCATTATCCGTCACCGAGACAAACTGAACAAAGTTCTGAGGTCGACCTTGTAAAGATAAGGATTCAGGTCTGTCTGCTGTTTACCTTTGCTCCTGCGCGCACTGCCCTTCTCTCCACATTTATGTGTTTGTTTGTTTGTCTATCTAATCTTTTGGGTTTTTATTTCTAATGAGGTCGACCAGTTGTCTATTTATTATTTTTTTTTACTACGCGTCAAGCTGCGCTGCTTGTCTTTGCTCCTGTGTGCTCTTGCACTCTCCCCTTTTCCACTTATTTTTATTTTTGAGTCATTTTTGATTTATTTTGTCCATTTAAAAAAAAATACGCATCGTGCTGTGCTGTTTGTGTTTGCTTGAGTGCATTCGCGCGTTCTCGCTTTCTCCACTTTACAATTTTTTTTGTTATTATTTATCTATTCCTGAGAGTTTATCTTATTTTTTATTTGTTTATTTAAATGAAGTCGACCAGCTGGCTGCCCTTCCTTCCATTATCCGTCACCGAGACAAACTGAACAAAGTTCTGAGGTCGACCGTGTGAAGATAAGGATTCAGGTCTGTCTGCTGTTTACCTTTGCTCCTGCGCGCACTGCCCTTCTCTCCACATTTATGTGTTTGTTTGTTTGTCTATCTAATCTTTTGGGTTTTTATTTCTAATGAGGTCGACCAGTTGTCTATTTATTATTTTTTTTACTACGCAACAAGCTGCGCTGCTTGTCTTTGCTCCTGTGTGCTCGCGCACTCTCGCCTTTTCCACATATTTTTATTTTTGATTTTTTTTTGATTTATTTTGTCAATTTAAAAAAAAATAAGCATCGTGCTGTGCTGTTTGTGTTTGCTTGAGTGCATTCGCGCGCTCTCGCTTGCTCCACTTTACAATTTTTTTGTTATTATTTATCTATTCCTGAGAGTTCATCTTACTTTTTATTTGTTTATTTAAATGAAGTCGATCAGTTGCCTGCCCTTCCTTCCATTATCCGTCACCGAGACAAACTGAACAAAGTTCTGAGGTCGACCTTGTAAAGATAAGGATTCAGGTCTGTCTGCTGTTTACCTTTGCTCCTGCGCGCACTGCCCTTCTCTCCACATTTATGTGTTTGTTTGTTTGTCTATCTAATCTTTTGGGTTTTTATTTCTAATGAGGTCGACCAGTTGTCTATTTATTATTTTTTTTACTACGCATCAAGCTGCGCTGCTTGTCTTTGCTCCTATGTGCTCGCGCACTCTCGCCTTTTCCACTTATTTTTATTTTTGATTTATTTTGTCAATTTTAAAAAAAAACGCATCGTGCTTTGCTGTTTGTGTTTGCTTGAGTGCCTTCGCGCCCTCTCGCTTTCTCCACTTTACAATTTTTTTGTTATTATTTATCTATTCCTGATAGTTTATCTTATTTTTTATTTGTTTATTTAAATGAAGTCGACCAGTTGCCTGCCCTTCCTTCCATTATCCGTCACCGAGACAAACTGAACAAAGTTCTGAGGTCGACCTTGTAAAGATAAGGATTCCGGTCTGTCTGCTGTTTACCTTTGCTCCTGCGCGCACTGCCCTTCTCTCCACATTTATGTGTTTGTTTGTTTGTCTATCTAATCTTTTGGGTTTTTATTTCTAATGAGGTCGACCAGTTGTCTATTTATTATTTTTTTTACTACGCATCAAGCTGCGCTGCTTGTCTTTGCTCCTGTGTGCTCTCGCACTCTCGCCTTTTCCACTTATTTTTATTTTTGATTTATTTTTGATTTATTTTTGATTTATTTTGTCCATTTAAAAAAAAATACGCATCGTGCTGTGCTGTTTGTGTTTGCTTGAGTGCATTCGCGCGTTCTCGCTTTCTCCACTTTACAATTTTTTTTGTTATTATTTATCTATTCCTGAGAGTTTATCTTATTTTTTATTTGTTTATTTAAATGAAGTCGACCAGTTGCCTGCCCTTCCTTCCATTATCCGTCACCGAGACAAACTGAACAAAGTTCTGAGGTCGACCTTGTAAAGATAAGGATTCAGGTCTGTCTGCTGTTTACCTTTGCTCCTGCGTGCACTGACCTTCTCTCCACATTTATGTGTTTGTTTGTTTGTGTATCTAATCTTTTGGGTTTTTATTTCTAATGAGGTCGACCAGTTGTCTATTTATTATTTTTTTTACTACGCATCAAGCTGCGCTGCTTGTCTTTGCTCCTGTGTGCTCGCGCACTCTCGCCTTTTCCACTTATTTTCATTTTTGATTTATTTTGTCAATTTAAAAAAAAATACGCATCGTGCTTTGCTGTTTGTGTTTGCTTGAGTGCATTTGCGCCCTCTCGCTTTCTCCACTTTGCAATTTTTTTGTTATTATTTATCTATTCCTGAGAGTTTATCTTATTTTTTATTTGTTTATTTAAATGAAGTGGACCAGTATCCTGCCCTTCCTTCCATTATCCGTCACCGAGACAAACTGAACAAAGTTCTGAGGTCGACCTTGTAAAGATAAGGATTCAGGTCTGTCTGCTGTTTACCTTTGCTCCTGCGCGCACTGCCCTTCTCTCCACATTTATGTGTTTGTTTGTTTGTCTATCTAATCTTTTGGGTTTTTATTTCTAATGAGGTCGACCAGTTGTCTATTTATTATTTTTTTTTACTACGCGTCAAGCTGCGCTGCTTGTCTTTGCTCCTGTGTGCTCTTGCGCTCTCCCCTTTTCCACTTATTTTTATTTTTGAGTCATTTTTGATTTATTTTGTCCATTTAAAAAAAAATACGCATCGTGCTGTGCTGTTTCTGTTTGCTTGAGTGCATTCGCGCGCTCTCGCTTTCTCCACTTTACAATTTTTTTGTTATTATTTATCTATTCCTGAGAGTTTATCTTATTTTTTTATTTGTTTATTTAAATGAAGACTACCAGTTGCCTGCCCTTCCTTCCATTATCCGTCACCGAGACAAACTGAACAAAGTTCTGAGGTCGACCTTGTAAAGATAAGGATTCAGGTCTGTCTGCTGTTTACCTTTGCTCCTGCCCGCACAGCCCTTCTCTCCACATTTATCTGTTTGTTTGTTTGTCTATCTAATCTTTTGGGTTTTTATTTCTAATGAGGTCGACCAGTTGTCTATTTATTATTTTTTTTACTACGCATCAAGCTGCGCTGCTTGTCTTTGCTCCTGTGTGCTCGCGCACTCTCGCCTTTTCCACTTATTTTTATTTTTGATTTATTTTGTCAATTTTTAAAAAAAATACGCATCGTGCTGTGCTGTTTGTGTTTGCTTGAGTGCATTCGCGCGCTCTCGCTTTCTCCACTTTACAATTTTTTTGTTATTATTTATCTATTCCTGAGAGTTTATCTTATATTTTATTTGTTTATTTAAATGAAGTCGACCAGTTGCCTGCCCTTCCTTCCATTATCCGTCACCGAGACAAACTGAACAAAGTTCTGAGGTCGACCTTGTAAAGATAAGGATTCAGGTCTGTCTGCTGTTTACCTTTGCTCCTGCGCGCACTGCCCTTCTCTCCACATTTATGTGTTTGTTTGTTTGTCTATCTAATCTTTTGGGTTTTTATTTCTAATGAGGTCGACCAGTTGTCTATTTATTATTTTTTTTACTACGCATCAAGCTGCGCTGCTTGTCTTTGCTCCTGTGTGCTCGCGCACTCTCGCCTTTTCCACTTATTTTTATTTTTGATTTATTTTTGATTTATTTTGTCAATTTAAAAAAAAATACGCATCGTGCTGTGCTGTTTGTGTTTGCTTGAGTGCATTCGCGCGCTCTCGCTTTCTCCACTTTACAATTTTTTTGTTATTATTTATCTATTCCTGAGAGTTTATCTTATTTTTTATTTGTTTATTTAAATGATGTCGACCAGTTGCCTGCCCTTTCTTCCATTATCCGTCACCGAGACAAACTGAACAAAGTTCTGAGGTCGACCTTGTAAAGATAAGGATTCAGGTCTGTCTGCTGTTTACCTTTGCTCCTGCACGCACTGCCCTTCTCTCCACATTTATGTGTTTGTTTGTTTGTCTATCTAATCTTTTGGGTTTTGATTTCTAATGAGGTCGACCAGTTGTCTATTTATTATTTTTTTTACTACGCATCAAGCTGCGCTGCTTGTCTTTGCTCCTGTGTGCTCGCACACTCTCGCCTTTTCCACTTATTTTTATTTTTGATTTATTTTTGATTTATTTTGTCAATTTAAAAAAATACGCATCGTGCTGTGCTGTTTGTGTTTGCTTGAGTACATTCGCGGGCTCTCGCTTTCTCCACTTTACAATTTTTTGTTATTATTTATCTATTCCTGAGAGTTTATCTTATTTTTTATTTGTTTATTTAAATGAAGTCGACCAGTTGCCAGCCCTTCCTTCGATTATCCGTCACCGAGACATACTGAACAAAGTTCTGAGGTCGAACTTGTAAAGATAAGGATTCAGGTCTGTCTGCTGTTTACCTTTGCTCCTGCGCGCACTGCCCTTCTCTCCACATTTATGTGTTTGTTTGTTTGTCTATCTAATCTTTTGGGTTTTTATTTCTAATGAGGTCGACCAGTTGTCTATTTATTATTTTTTTTACTACACATCAAGCTGCGCTGCTTGTCTTTGCTCCTGTGGGCTCGCGCACTCTCGCCTTTTCCACTTATTTTTATTTTTGATTTCTTTTTGATTTATTTTGTCAATTTTAAAAAAAAATACGCATCGTGCTGTGCTGTTTGTGTTTGCTTGAGTGCATTCGCGGGCTCTCGCTTTCTCCACTTTACAATTTTTTTGTTATTATTTATCTATTCCTGAGAGTTTATCTTATTTTTTATTTGTTTATTTAAATGAAGTCGACCAGTTGCCTGCCCTTCCTTCCATTATCCGTCACCGAGACAAACTGTACAAAGTTCTGAGGTCGACCTTGTAAAGATAAGGATTCAGGTCTGTCTGTTGTTTACCTTTGCTCCTGCGCGCACTGCCCTTCTCTCTATATTTATGTGTTTGTTTGTTTGTCTATCTAATCTTTTGGGTTTTTATTTCTAATGAGGTCGACCAGTTGTCTATTTATTATTTTTTTTACTACGCATCAAGCTGCGCTGCTTGTCTTTGCTCCTGTGTGCTCGCGCACTCTCGCCTTTTCCACTTATTTTTATTTTTGATTTATTTTTGATTTATTTTGTCAATTTAAAAAATTACGCATCGTGCTGTGCTGTTTGTGTTTGCTTGAGTGCATTCGCGCGCTCTCGCTTTCTCCACTTTACAATTTTTTTGTTATTATTTATCTATTCCTGAGAGTTTATCTTATTTTTTATTTGTTTATTTAAATGAAGACGACCAGTTGCCTGCCCTTCCTTCCATTATCCGTCACCGAGACAAACTGAACAAAGTTCTGAGGTCGACCTTGTAAAGATAAGGATTCAGGTCTGTCTGCTGTTTACCTTTGCTCCTGCGCCCACTGCCCTTCTCTCCACATTTATGTGTTTGTTTGTTTGTCTATCTAATGTTTTGGGTTTTTATTTCTAATGAGGTCGACCGGTTGTCTATTTATTATTTTTTTTACTACGCATCAAGCTGCGCTGCTTGTCTTTGCTCCTGTGTGCTCGTGCACTCTCGCCTTTTCCACTTATTTTTATTTTTGATTTATTTTTGATTTATTTTGTCAATTTTTAAAACAAATACGCATCGTGCTGTGCTGTTTGTGTTTGCTTGAGTGCATTCGCGCGCTCTCGCTTTCTCCACTTTTCAATTTTTTTGTTATTATTTATCTATTCCTGAGAGTTTATCTTATTTTTTATTTGTTTATTTAAATGAAGTCGACCAGTTGCCTGCCCTTCCTTCTATTATCCGTCACCGAGACAAACTGAACAAAGTTCTGAGGTCAACCTTGTAAAGATAAGGATTCAGGTCTGTCTGCTGTTTACCTTTGCTCCTGCGCGCACTGCCCTTCTCTCCACATTTATGTGTTTGTTTGTTTGTCTATCTAATCTTTTGGGTTTTTATTTCTAATGAGGTCGACCAGTTGTCTATTTATTATTTTTTTTACTACGCATCAAGCTGCGCTGCTTGTCTTTGCTCCTGTGTGCTCGCGCACTCTCGCCTTTTCCACTTATTTTTATTTTTGATTTATTTTTGATTTATTTTGTTAATTTAAAAAAAAATACGCATCGTGCTGTGCTGTTTGTGTTTGCTTGAGTGCATTCGCGCGCTCTCGCTTTCTCCACTTTACAATGTTTTTGTTATTATTTATCTATTCCTGAGAGTTTATCTTATTTTTTATTTATTTATTTAAATGAAGTCGACCAGTTGCCTGCCCTTCCTTCCATTATCCGTCACCGAGACAAACTGAACAAAGTTCTGAGGTCAACCTTGTAAAGATAAGGATTCAGGTCTGTCTGCTGTTTACCTTTGCTCCTGCGCGCACTGCCCTTCTCTCCACATTTATGTGTTTGTTTGTTTGTCTATCTAATCTTTTGGGTTTTTATTTCTAATGAGGTCGACCAGTTGTCTATTTATTATTTTTTTACTACGCATCAAGCTGCGCTGCTTGTCTTTGCTCCTGTGTGCTCGCGCACTCTCGCCTTTTCCACTTATTTTTATTTTTGATTTATTTTGTCAATTTAAAAAAAATACGCATCGTGCTGTGCTGTTTGTGTTTGCTTGAGTGCATTCGCGCGCTCTCGCTTTCTCCACTTTACAATTTTTTTGTTATTATTTATCTATTCCTGAGAGTTTATCTTATTTTTTATTTGTTTATTTAAATGAAGTCGACCAGTTGCCTGCCCTTCCTTCCATTATCCGTCACCGAGACAAACTGAACAAAGTTCTGAGGTCGACCTTGTAAAGATAAGGATTCAGGTCTGTCTGCTGTTTACCTTTGCTCCTGCGTGCACTGACCTTCTCTCCACATTTATGTGTTTGTTTGTTTGTGTATCTAATCTTTTGGGTTTTTATTTCTAATGAGGTCGACCAGTTGTCTATTTATTATTTTTTTTACTACGCATCAAGCTGCGCTGCTTGTCTTTGCTCCTGTGTGCTCGCGCACTCTCGCCTTTTCCACTTATTTTTATTTTTGATTTATTTTGTCAATTTAAAAAAAAATACGCATCGTGCTTTGCTGTTTGTGTTTGCTTGAGTGCATTTGCGCCCTCTCGCTTTCTCCACTTTGCAATTTTTTTGTTATTATTTATCTATTCCTGAGAGTTTATCTTATTTTTTATTTGTTTATTTAAATGAAGTCGACCAGTTGCCTGCCCTTCCTTCCATTATCCGTCACCGAGACAAACTGAACAAAGTTCTGAGGTCGACCTTGTAAAGATAAGGATTCAGGTCTGTCTGCTGTTTACCTTTGCTCCTGCGCGCACTGCCCTTCTCTCCACATTTATGTGTTTGTTTGTTTGTCTATCTAATCTTTTGGGTTTTTATTTCTAATGAGGTCGACCAGTTGTCTATTTATTATTTTTTTTTACAACGCGTCAAGCTGCGCTGCTTGTCTTTGCTCCTGTGTGCTCTTGCACTCTCCCCTTTTCCACTTATTTTTATTTTTGAGTCATTTTTGATTTATTTTGTCCATTTAAAAAAAAATACGCATCGTGCTGTGCTGTTTGTGTTTGCTTGAGTGCATTCGCGCGTTCTCGCTTTCTCCACTTTACAATTTTTTTTGTTATTATTTATCTATTCCTGAGAGTTTATCTTATTTTTTATTTGTTTATTTAAATGAAGTCGACCAGCTGGCTGCCCTTCCTTCCATTATCCGTCACCGAGACAAACTGAACAAAGTTCTGAGGTCGACCGTGTGAAGATAAGGATTCAGGTCTGTCTGCTGTTTACCTTTGCTCCTGCGCGCACTGCCCTTCTCTCCACATTTATGTGTTTGTTTGTTTGTCTATCTAATCTTTTGGGTTTTTATTTCTAATGAGGTCGACCAGTTGTCTATTTATTATTTTTTTTACTACGCAACAAGCTGCGCTGCTTGTCTTTGCTCCTGTGTGCTCGCGCACTCTCGCCTTTTCCACATATTTTTATTTTTGATTTATTTTTGATTTATTTTGTCAATTTAAAAAAAAATAAGCATCGTGCTGTGCTGTTTGTGTTTGCTTGAGTGCATTCGCGCGATCTCGCTTGCTCCACTTTACAATTTTTTTGTTATTATTTATCTATTCCTGAGAGTTCATCTTACTTTTTATTTGTTTATTTAAATGAAGTCGATCAGTTGCCTGCCCTTCCTTCCATTATCCGTCACCGAGACAAACTGAACAAAGTTCTGAGGTCGACCTTGTAAAGATAAGGATTCCGGTCTGTCTGCTGTTTACCTTTGCTCCTGCGCGCACTGCCCTTCTCTCCACATTTATGTGTTTGTTTGTTTGTCTATCTAATCTTTTGGGTTTTTATTTCTAATGAGGTCGACCAGTTGTCTATTTATTATTTTTTTTACTACGCATCAAGCTGCGCTGCTTGTCTTTGCTCCTGTGTGCTCTCGCACTCTCGCCTTTTCCACTTATTTTTATTTTTGATTTATTTTTGATTTATTTTTGATTTATTTTGTCCATTTAAAAAAAAATACGCATCGTGCTGTGCTGTTTGTGTTTGCTTGAGTGCATTCGGGCGTTCTCGCTTTCTCCACTTTACAATTTTTTTTGTTATTATTTATCTATTCCTGAGAGTTTATCTTATTTTTTATTTGTTTATTTAAATGAAGTCGACCAGTTGCCTGCCCTTCCTTCCATTATCCGTCACCGAGACAAACTGAACAAAGTTCTGAGGTCGACCTTGTAAAGATAAGGATTCAGGTCTGTCTGCTGTTTACCTTTGCTCCTGCGTGCACTGACCTTCTCTCCACATTTATGTGTTTGTTTGTTTGTGTATCTAATCTTTTGGGTTTTTATTTCTAATGAGGTCGACCAGTTGTCTATTTATTATTTTTTTTACTACGCATCAAGCTGCGCTGCTTGTCTTTGCTCCTGTGTGCTCGCGCACTCTCGCCTTTTCCACTTATTTTTATTTTTGATTTATTTTGTCAATTTAAAAAAAAATACGCATCGTGCTTTGCTGTTTGTGTTTGCTTGAGTGCATTTGCGCCCTCTCGCTTTCTCCACTTTGCAATTTTTTTGTTATTATTTATCTATTCCTGAGAGTTTATCTTATTTTTTATTTGTTTATTTAAATGAAGTCGACCAGTTGCCTGCCCTTCCTTCCATTATCCGTCACCGAGACAAACTGAACAAAGTTCTGAGGTCGACCTTGTAAAGATAAGGATTCAGGTCTGTCTGCTGTTTACCTTTGCTCCTGCGCGCACTGCCCTTCTCTCCACATTTATGTGTTTGTTTGTTTGTCTATCTAATCTTTTGGGTTTTTATTTCTAATGAGGTCGACCAGTTGTCTATTTATTATTTTTTTTTACTACGCGTCAAGCTGCGCTGCTTGTCTTTGCTCCTGTGTGCTCTTGCACTCTCCCCTTTTCCACTTATTTTTATTTTTGAGTCATTTTTGATTTATTTTGTCCATTTAAAAAAAAATACGCATCGTGCTGTGCTGTTTGTGTTTGCTTGAGTGCATTCGCGCGTTCTCGCTTTCTCCACTTTACAATTTTTTTTGTTATTATTTATCTATTCCTGAGAGTTTATCTTATTTTTTATTTGTTTATTTAAATGAAGTCGACCAGCTGGCTGCCCTTCCTTCCATTATCCGTCACCGAGACAAACTGAACAAAGTTCTGAGGTCGACCGTGTGAAGATAAGGATTCAGGTCTGTCTGCTGTTTACCTTTGCTCCTGCGCGCACTGCCCTTCTCTCCACATTTATGTGTTTGTTTGTTTGTCTATCTAATCTTTTGGGTTTTTATTTCTAATGAGGTCGACCAGTTGTCTATTTATTATTTTTTTTACTACGCAACAAGCTGCGCTGCTTGTCTTTGCTCCTGTGTGCTCGCGCACTCTCGCCTTTTCCACATATTTTTATTTTTGATTTATTTTTGATTTATTTTGTCAATTTAAAAAAAAATAAGCATCGTGCTGTGCTGTTTGTGTTTGCTTGAGTGCATTCGCGCGCTCTCGCTTGCTCCACTTTACAATTTTTTTGTTATTATTTATCTATTCCTGAGAGTTCATCTTACTTTTTATTTGTTTATTTAAATGAAGTCGATCAGTTGCCTGCCCTTCCTTCCATTATCCGTCACCGAGACAAACTGAACAAAGTTCTGAGGTCGACCTTGTAAAGATAAGGATTCAGGTCTGTCTGCTGTTTACCTTTGCTCCTGCGCGCACTGCCCTTCTCTCCACATTTATGTGTTTGTTTGTTTGTCTATCTAATCTTTTGGGTTTTTATTTCTAATGAGGTCGACCAGTTGTCTATTTATTATTTTTTTTACTACGCATCAAGCTGCGCTGCTTGTCTTTGCTCCTATGTGCTCGCGCACTCTCGCCTTTTCCACTTATTTTTATTTTTGATTTATTTTGTCAATTTTAAAAAAAAACGCATCGTGCTTTGCTGTTTGTGTTTGCTTGAGTGCCTTCGCGCCCTCGCGCTTTCTCCACTTTACAATTTTTTTGTTATTATTTATCTATTCCTGATAGTTTATCTTATTTTTTATTTGTTTATTTAAATGAAGTCGACCAGTTGCCTGCCCTTCCTTCCATTATCCGTCACCGAGACAAACTGAACAAAGTTCTGAGGTCGACCTTGTAAAGATAAGGATTCAGGTCTGTCTGCTGTTTACCTTTGCTCCTGCGCGCACTGCCCTTCTCTCCACATTTATGTGTTTGTTTGTTTGTCTATCTAATCTTTTGGGTTTTTATTTCTAATGAGGTCGACCAGTTGTCTATTTATTATTTTTTTTACTACGCATCAAGCTGCGCTGCTTGTCTTTGCTCCTGTGTGCTCTCGCACTCTCGCCTTTTCCACTTATTTTTATTTTTGATTTATTTTTGATTTATTTTTGATTTATTTTGTCCATTTAAAAAAAAATACGCATCGTGCTGTGCTGTTTGTGTTTGCTTGAGTGCATTTGCGCGTTCTCGCTTTCTCCACTTTACAATTTTTTTGTTATTATTTATCTATTCCTGAGAGTTTATCTTATTTTTTATTTGTTTATTTAAATGAAGTCGACCAGTTGGCTGCCCTTCCTTCCATTATCCGTCACCGAGACAAACTGAACAAAGTTCTGAGGTCGACCGTGTAAAGATAAGGATTCAGGTCTGTCTGCTGTTTACCTTTGCTGCTGCACGCACTGCCCTTCTCTCCACATTTATGTGTTTGTTTGTTAGTCTATCTAATCTTTTGGGTTTTTATTTCTAATGAGGTCGACCAGTTGTCTATTTATTATTCTTTTTACTACGCATCAAGCTGCGCTGCTTGTCTTTGCTCCTGTGTGCTCGCGCACTCTCGCTTTTCCACTTATTTTTATTTTTGATTTATTTTTGATTTATTTTGTCAATTTAAAAAAAAATACGCATCGTGCTGTGCTGTTTGTGTTTGCTTGAGTGCATTCGCGCGCTCTCGCTTTCTCCACTTTACAATTTTTTTGTTATTATTTATCTATTCCTGAGAGTTTATCTTATTTTTTATTTGTTTATTTAAATGAAGTCGACCAGTTGCCTGCCCTTCCTTCCATTATCCGTCACCGAGACAAACTGAACAAAGTTCTGAGGTCGACCTTGTAAAGATAAGGATTCAGGTCTGTCTGCTGTTTACCTTTGCTCCTGCGCGCACTGCCCTTCTCTCCACATTTATGTGTTTGTTTGTTTGTCTATCTAATCTTTTGGGTTTTTATTTCTAATGAGGTCGACCAGTTGTCTATTTATTATTTTTTTTACTACGCATCAAGCTGCGCTGCTTGTCTTTGCTCCTGTGTGATTGCGCACTCTCGCCTTTTCCACTTATTTTTATATTTTTGATTTATTTTGTCAATTTAAAAAAAATACGCATCGTGCTGTGCTGTTTGTGTTTGCTTGAGTGCATTCGCGCGCTCTCGCTTTCTCCACTTTACAAATTTTGTTATTATTTATCTATTCCTGAGAGTTTATCTTATTTTTTATTTGTTTATTTAAATGAAGTCGACCAGTTGCCTGCCCTTCCTTCCATTATCCGTCACCGAGACAAACTGATCAAAGTTCTGAGGTCGACCTTGTAAAGATAAGGATTCAGGTCTGTCTGCTGTTTACCTTTGCTCCTGCGCGCACTGCCCTTCTCTCCACATTTATGTGTTTGTTTGTTTGTCTATCTAATCTTTTGGGTTTTTATTTCTAATGAGGTCGACCAGTTGTCTATTTATTATTTTTTTTACTACGCATCAAGCTGCGCTGCTTGTCTTTGCTCCTGTGTGCTCTCGCACTCTCGCCTTTTCCACTTATTTTTATTTTTGATTTATTTTTGATTTATTTTGTCCATTTAAAAAAAATACGCATCGTGCTGTGCTGTTTGTGTTTGCTTGAGTGCATTCGCGCGTTCTCGCTTTCTCCACTTTACAATTTTGTTATTATTTATCTATTCCTGAGAGTTTATCTTATTTTTTATTTGTTTATTTAAATGAACTCGACCAGTTGCCTGCCCTTCCTTCCATTATCCGTCACCGAGACAAACTGATCAAAGTTCTGAGGTCGACTTGTAAAGATAAGGATTCAGGTCTGTCTGCTGTTTACCTTTGCTCCTGCGCGCACTGCCCTTCTCTCCACATTTATGTGTTTGTTTGTTTGTCTATCTAATCTTTTGGGTTTTTATTTCTAATGAGGTCGACCAGTTGTCTATTTATTATTTTTTTTACTACGCATCAAGCTGCGCTGCTTGTCTTTGCTCCTGTGTGCTCTCGCACTCTCGCCTTTTCCACTTATTTTTATTTTTGATTTATTTTTGATTTATTTTGTCCATTTAAAAAAAATACGCATCGTGCTGTGCTGTTTGTGTTTGCTTGAGTGCATTCGCGCGTTCTAGCTTTCTCCACTTTACAATTTTTTGTTATTATTTATCTATTCCTGAGAGTTTATCTTATTTTTTATTTGTTTATTTAAATGAAGTCGACCAGTTGGCTGCCCTTCCTTCCATTATCCGTCACCGAGACAAACTGAACAAAGTTCTGAGGTCGAACTTGTAAAGATAAGGATTCAGGTCTGTCTGCTGTTTACCTTTGCTCCTGCGCGCACTGCCCTTCTCTCCACATTTATGTGTTTGTTTGTTTGTCTATCTAATCTTTTGGGTTTTTATTTCTAATGAGGTCGACCAGTTGTCTATTTATTATTTTTTTTACTACGCATCAAGCTGCGCTGCTTGTCTTTGCTCCTGTGTGCTCGCGCACTCTCGCCTTTTCCACATATTTTTATTTTTGATTTATTTTTGATTTATTATGTCAATTTAAAAAAAAATACGCATCGTGCTGTGCTGTTTGTGTTTGCTTGAGTGCATTTGCGCGCTCTAGCTTTCTCCACTTTACAATTATTTTGTTATTATTTATCTATTCCTGAGAGTTTATCTTATTTTTTATTTGTTTATTTAAATGAAGTCGACCAGTTGCCTGCCCTTCCTTCCATTATCCGTCACCGAGACAAACTGAACAAAGTTCTGAGGTCGACCGTGTGAAGATAAGGATTCAGGTCTGTCTGCTGTTTACCTTTGCTCCTGCGCGCACTGCCCTTCTCTCCACATTTATGTGTTTGTTTGTTTGTCTATCTAATCTTTTGGGTTTTTATTTCTAATGAGGTCGACCAGTTGTCTATTTATTATTTTTTTTACTACGCAACAAGCTGCGCTGCTTGTCTTTGCTCCTGTGTGCTCGCGCACTCTCGCCTTTTCCACATATTTTTATTTTTGATTTATTTTTGATTTATTTTGTCAATTTAAAAAAAAATAAGCATCGTGCTGTGCTGTTTGTGTTTGCTTGAGTGCATTCGCGCGATCTCGCTTGCTCCACTTTACAATTTTTTTTGTTATTATTTATCTATTCCTGAGAGTTCATCTTACTTTTTATTTGTTTATTTAAATGAAGTCGATCAGTTGCCTGCCCTTCCTTCCATTATCCGTCACCGAGACAAACTGAACAAAGTTCTGAGGTCGACCTTGTAAAGATAAGGATTCCGGTCTGTCTGCTGTTTACCTTTGCTCCTGCGCGCACTGCCTTCTCTCCACATTTATGTGTTTGTTTGTTTGTCTATCTAATCTTTTGGGTTTTTATTTCTAATGAGGTCGACCAGTTGTCTATTTATTATTTTTTTTACTACGCATCAAGCTGCGCTGCTTGTCTTTGCTCCTGTGTGCTCTCGCACTCTCGCCTTTTCCACTTATTTTTATTTTTGATTTATTTTTGATTTATTTTTGATTTATTTTGTCCATTTAAAAAAAAATACGCATCGTGCTGTGCTGTTTGTGTTTGCTTGAGTGCATTCGGGCGTTCTCGCTTTCTCCACTTTACAATTTTTTTTGTTATTATTTATCTATTCCTGAGAGTTTATCTTATTTTTTATTTGTTTATTTAAATGAAGTCGACCAGTTGCCTGCCCTTCCTTCCATTATCCGTCACCGAGACAAACTGAACAAAGTTCTGAGGTCGACCTTGTAAAGATAAGGATTCAGGTCTGTCTGCTGTTTACCTTTGCTCCTGCGTGCACTGACCTTCTCTCCACATTTATGTGTTTGTTTGTTTGTGTATCTAATCTTTTGGGTTTTTATTTCTAATGAGGTCGACCAGTTGTCTATTTATTATTTTTTTTACTACGCATCAAGCTGCGCTGCTTGTCTTTGCTCCTGTGTGCTCGCGCACTCTCGCCTTTTCCACTTATTTTTATTTTTGATTTATTTTGTCAATTTAAAAAAAAATACGCATCGTGCTTTGCTGTTTGTGTTTGCTTGAGTGCATTTGCGCCCTCTCGCTTTCTCCACTTTGCAATTTTTTTGTTATTATTTATCTATTCCTGAGAGTTTATCTTATTTTTTATTTGTTTATTTAAATGAAGTCGACCAGTTGCCTGCCCTTCCTTCCATTATCCGTCACCGAGACAAACTGAACAAAGTTCTGAGGTCGACCTTGTAAAGATAAGGATTCAGGTCTGTCTGCTGTTTACCTTTGCTCCTGCGCGCACTGCCCTTCTCTCCACATTTATGTGTTTGTTTGTTTGTCTATCTAATCTTTTGGGTTTTTATTTCTAATGAGGTCGACCAGTTGTCTATTTATTATTTTTTTTACTACGCGTCAAGCTGCGCTGCTTGTCTTTGCTCCTGTGTGCTCTTGCACTCTCCCCTTTTCCACTTATTTTTATTTTTGAGTCATTTTTGATTTATTTTGTCCATTTAAAAAAAAATACGCATCGTGCTGTGCTGTTTGTGTTTGCTTGAGTGCATTCGCGCGTTCTCGCTTTCTCCACTTTACAATTTTTTTTGTTATTATTTATCTATTCCTGAGAGTTTATCTTATTTTTTATTTGTTTATTTAAATGAAGTCGACCAGCTGGCTGCCCTTCCTTCCATTATCCGTCACCGAGACAAACTGAACAAAGTTCTGAGGTCGACCGTGTGAAGATAAGGATTCAGGTCTGTCTGCTGTTTACCTTTGCTCCTGCGCGCACTGCCCTTCTCTCCACATTTATGTGTTTGTTTGTTTGTCTATCTAATCTTTTGGGTTTTTATTTCTAATGAGGTCGACCAGTTGTCTATTTATTATTTTTTTTACTACGCAACAAGCTGCGCTGCTTGTCTTTGCTCCTGTGTGCTCGCGCACTCTCGCCTTTTCCACTTTTTATTTTTGATTTATTTTTGATTTATTTTGTCAATTTAAAAAAAAATAAGCATCGTGCTGTGCTGTTTGTGTTTGCTTGAGTGCATTCGCGCGCTCTCGCTTGCTCCACTTTACAATTTTTTTGTTATTATTTATCTATTCCTGAGAGTTCATCTTATTTTTATTTGTTTATTTAAATGAAGTCGATCAGTTGCCTGCCCTTCCTTCCATTATCCGTCACCGAGACAAACTGAACAAAGTTCTGAGGTCGACCTTGTAAAGATAAGGATTCAGGTCTGTCTGCTGTTTACCTTTGCTCCTGCGCGCACTGCCCTTCTCTCCACATTTATGTGTTTGTT
This sequence comes from Perognathus longimembris pacificus, assembly GCF_023159225.1. Lineage (NCBI taxonomy): Eukaryota > Metazoa > Chordata > Mammalia > Rodentia > Heteromyidae > Perognathus > Perognathus longimembris. The sequence goes on along the minus strand of NW_025958604.1, from coordinate 39,525 downwards.
TGTTTGTCTATCTAATCTTTTGGGTTTTTATTTCTAATGAGGTCGACCAGTTGTCTATTTATTATTTTTTTTACTACGCATCAAGCTGCGCTGCTTGTCTTTGCTCCTATGTGCTCGCGCACTCTCGCCTTTTCCACTTATTTTTATTTTTGATTTATTTTGTCAATTTTAAAAAAAAACGCATCGTGCTTTGCTGTTTGTGTTTGCTTGAGTGCCTTCGCGCCCTCGCGCTTTCTCCACTTTACAATTTTTTTGTTATTATTTATCTATTCCTGATAGTTTATCTTATTTTTTATTTGTTTATTTAAATGAAGTCGACCAGTTGCCTGCCCTTCCTTCCATTATCCGTCACCGAGACAAACTGAACAAAGTTCTGAGGTCGACCTTGTAAAGATAAGGATTCAGGTCTGTCTGCTGTTTACCTTTGCTCCTGCGCGCACTGCCCTTCTCTCCACATTTATGTGTTTGTTTGTTTGTCTATCTAATCTTTTGGGTTTTTATTTCTAATGAGGTCGACCAGTTGTCTATTTATTATTTTTTTTACTACGCATCAAGCTGCGCTGCTTGTCTTTGCTCCTGTGTGCTCTCGCACTCTCGCCTTTTCCACTTATTTTTATTTTTGATTTATTTTTGATTTATTTTTGATTTATTTTGTCCATTTAAAAAAAAATACGCATCGTGCTGTGCTGTTTGTGTTTGCTTGAGTGCATTTGCGCGTTCTCGCTTTCTCCACTTTACAATTTTTTTGTTATTATTTATCTATTCCTGAGAGTTTATCTTATTTTTTATTTGTTTATTTAAATGAAGTCGACCAGTTGGCTGCCCTTCCTTCCATTATCCGTCACCGAGACAAACTGAACAAAGTTCTGAGGTCGACCGTGTAAAGATAAGGATTCAGGTCTGTCTGCTGTTTACCTTTGCTGCTGCACGCACTGCCCTTCTCTCCACATTTATGTGTTTGTTTGTTAGTCTATCTAATCTTTTGGGTTTTTATTTCTAATGAGGTCGACCAGTTGTCTATTTATTATTCTTTTTACTACGCATCAAGCTGCGCTGCTTGTCTTTGCTCCTGTGTGCTCGCGCACTCTCGCTTTTTCCACTTATTTTTATTTTTGATTTATTTTTGATTTATTTTGTCAATTTAAAAAAAAATACGCATCGTGCTGTGCTGTTTGTGTTTGCTTGAGTGCATTCGCGCGCTCTCGCTTTCTCCACTTTACAATTTTTTTGTTATTATTTATCTATTCCTGAGAGTTTATCTTATTTTTTATTTGTTTATTTAAATGAAGTCGACCAGTTGCCTGCCCTTCCTTCCATTATCCGTCACCGAGACAAACTGAACAAAGTCCTGAGGTCGACGTTGTAAAGGTAAGGATTCAGGTCTGTCTGCTGTTTACCTTTTCTCCTGCGCGCACTGACCCTTCTCTCCACATTTATGTGTTTGTTTGTTTGTCTATCTAATCTTTTGGGTTTTTATTTCTAATGAGGTCGACCAGTTGTCTATTTATTATTTTTTTTACTACGCATCAAGCTGCGCTGCTTGTCTTTGCTCCTGTGTGCTCGCGCACTCTCGCCTTTTCCACTTATTTTTATTTTTGATTTATTTTGTCAATTTAAAAAAAAATACGCATCGTTCTTTGCTGTTTGTGTTTGCTTGAGTGCATTCGCGCGCTCTCGCTTTCTCCACTTTACAATTTTTTTGTTATTATTTATCTATTCCTGAGAGTTTATCTTATTTTTTATTTGTTTATTTAAATGAAGTCGACCAGTTGCCTGCCCTTCCTTCCATTATCCGTCACCGAGACAAACTGAACAAAGTTCTGAGGTCGACCTTGTAAAGATAAGGATTCAGGTCTGTCTGCTGTTTACCTTTGCTCCTGCGCGCACTGCCCTTCTCTCCACATTTATGTGTTTGTTTGTTTGTCTATCTAATCTTTTGGGTTTTTATTTCTAATGAGGTCGACCAGTTGTCTATTTATTATTTTTTTTACTACGCATCAAGCTGCGCTGCTTGTCTTTGCTCCTGTGTGATTGCGCACTCTCGCCTTTTCCACTTATTTATATTTTTGATTTATTTTGTCAATTTAAAAAAAATACGCATCGTGCTGTGCTGTTTGTGTTTGCTTGAGTGCATTCGCGCGCTCTCGCTTTCTCCACTTTACAAATTTTGTTATTATTTATCTATTCCTGAGAGTTTATCTTATTTTTTATTTGTTTATTTAAATGAAGTCGACCAGTTGCCTGCCCTTCCTTCCATTATCCGTCACCGAGACAAACTGATCAAAGTTCTGAGGTCGACCTTGTAAAGATAAGGATTCAGGTCTGTCTGCTGTTTACCTTTGCTCCTGCGCGCACTGCCCTTCTCTCCACATTTATGTGTTTGTTTGTTTGTCTATCTAATCTTTTGGGTTTTTATTTCTAATGAGGTCGACCAGTTGTCTATTTATTATTTTTTTTACTACGCATCAAGCTGCGCTGCTTGTCTTTGCTCCTGTGTGCTCTCGCACTCTCGCCTTTTCCACTTATTTTTATTTTTGATTTATTTTTGATTTATTTTGTCCATTTAAAAAAAATACGCATCGTGCTGTGCTGTTTGTGTTTGCTTGAGTGCATTCGCGCGTTCTCGCTTTCTCCACTTTACAATTTTTTTTGTTATTATTTATCTATTCCTGAGAGTTTATCTTATTTTTTATTTGTTTATTTAAATGAAGTCGACCAGTTGGCTGCCCTTCCTTCCATTATCCGTCACCGAGACAAACTGAACAAAGTTCTGAGGTCGAACTTGTAAAGATAAGGATTCAGGTCTGTCTGCTGTTTACCTTTGCTCCTGCGCGCACTGCCCTTCTCTCCACATTTATGTGTTTGTTTGTTTGTCTATCTAATCTTTTGGGTTTTTATTTCTAATGAGGTCGACCAGTTGTCTATTTATTATTTTTTTTACTACGCATCAAGCTGCGCTGCTTGTCTTTGCTCCTGTGTGCTCGCGCACTCTCGCCTTTTCCACATATTTTTATTTTTGATTTATTTTTGATTTATTATGTCAATTTAAAAAAAAATACGCATCGTGCTGTGCTGTTTGTGTTTGCTTGAGTGCATTTGCGCGCTCTAGCTTTCTCCACTTTACAATTATTTTGTTATTATTTATCTATTCCTGAGAGTTTATCTTATTTTTTATTTGTTTATTTAAATGAAGTCGACCAGTTGCCTGCCCTTCCTTCCATTATCCGTCACCGAGACAAACTGAACAAAGTTCTGAGGTCGACCTTGTAAAGATAAGGATTCAGGTCTGTCTGCTGTTTACCTTTGCTCCTGCTCGCACTGACCTTCTCTCCACATTTATGTGTTTGTTTGTTTGTCTATCTAATCGTTTGGGTTTTTATTTCTAATGAGGTCGACCAGTTGTCTATTTATTATTTTTTTTACTACGCATCAAGCTGCGCTGCTTGTCTTTGCTCCTGTGTGCTCGCGCACTCTCGCCTTTTCCACTTATTTTTATTTTTGATTTATTTTGTCAATTTAAAAAAAAATACGCATCGTGCTTTGCTGTTTGTGTTTGCTTGAGTGCATTTGCGCCCTCTCGCTTTCTCCACTTTATAATTTTTTTGTTATTATTTATCTATTCCTGAGAGTCTTTCTTATTTTTTATTTGTTTATTTAAATGAAGTCGACCAGTTGCCTGCCCTTCCTTCCATTATCCGTCACCGAGACAAACTGAACAAAGTTCTGAGGTCGACCTTGTAAAGATAAGGATTCAGGTCTGTCTGCTGTTTACCTTTGCTCCTGCGCGCACTGCCCTTCTCTCCACATTTATGTGTTTGTTTGTTTGTCTATCTAATCTTTTGGGTTTTTATTTCTAATGAGGTCGACCAGTTGTCTATTTATTATTTTTTTTACTACGCATCAAGCTGCGCTGCTTGTCTTTGCTCCTGTGTGCTCTCGCACTCTCGCCTTTTCCACTTATTTTTATTTTTGATTTATTTTTGATTTATTTTTGATTTATTTTGTCCATTTAAAAAAAATACGCATCGTGCTGTCCTGTTTGTGTTTGCTTGAGTGCATTCGCGCGCTCTCGCTTTCTCCACTTTACAATTTTTTTGTTATTATTTATCTATTCCTGAGAGTTTATCTTATTTTTTATTTGTTTATTTAAATGAAGTCGACCAGTTGCCTGCCCTTCCTTCCATTATCCGTCACCGAGACAAACTGAACAAAGTCCTGAGTTCGACGTTGTAAAGGTAAGGATTCAGGTCTGTCTGCTGTTTACCTTTGCTCCTGCGCGCACTGACCTTCTCTCCACATTTATGTGTTTGTTTGTTTGTCTATCTAATCTTTTGGGTTTTTATTTCTAATGAGGTCGACCAGTTGTCTATTTATTATTTTTTTTACTACGCATCAAGCTGCGCTGCTTGTCTTTGCTCCTGTGTGATTGCGCACTCTCGCCTTTTCCACTTATTTATATTTTTGATTTATTTTGTCAATTTAAAAAAAATGCGCATCGTGCTGTGCTGTTTGTGTTTGCTTGAGTGCATTCGCGCGCTCTCGCTTTCTCCACTTTACAATTTTTTTGTTATTATTTATCTATTCCTGAGAGTTTATCTTATTTTTTATTTGTTTATTTAAATGAAGTCGACCAGTTGCCTGCCCTTCCTTCCATTATCCGTCACCGAGACAAACTGATCAAAGTTCTGAGGTCGACCTTGTAAAGATAAGGATTCAGGTCTGTCTGCTGTTTACCTTTGCTCCTGCGCGCACTGCCTTCTCTCCACATTTATGTGTTTGTTTGTTTGTCTATCTAATCTTTTGGGTTTTTATTTCTAATGAGGTCGACCAGTTGTCTATTTATTATTTTTTTTACTACGCATCAAGCTGCGCTGCTTGTCTTTGCTCCTGTGTGCTCTCGCACTCTCGCCTTTTCCACTTATTTTTATTTTTGATTTATTTTTGATTTATTTTGTCCATTTAAAAAAAATACGCATCGTGCTGTGCTGTTTGTGTTTGCTTGAGTGCATTCGCGCGTTCTCGCTTTCTCCACTTTACAATTTTTTTGTTATTATTTATCTATTCCTGAGAGTTTATCTTATTTTTTATTTGTTTATTTAAATGAAGTCGACCAGTTGGCTGCCCTTCCTTCCATTATCCGTCACCGAGACAAACTGAACAAAGTTCTGAGGTCGAACTTGTAAAGATAAGGATTCAGGTCTGTCTGCTGTTTACCTTTGCTCCTGCGCGCACTGCCCTTCTCTCCACATTTATGTGTTTTTTTGTTTGTCTATCTAATCGTTTGGGTTTTTATTTCTAATGAGGTCGACCAGTTGTCAATTTATTATTTTTTTTACTACGCATCAAGCTGCGCTGCTTGTCTTTGCTCCTGTGTGCTCGCGCACTCTCGCCTTTTCCACTTATTTTTATTTTTGATTTATTTTGTCAATTTAAAAAAAAAATACGCATCGTGCTTTGCTGTTTGTGTTTGCTTGAGTGCATTTGCGCCCTCTCGCTTTCTCCACTTTACAATTTTTTTGTTATTATTTATCTATTCCTGAGAGTCTTTCTTATTTTTTATTTGTTTACTTAAATGAAGGCGACCAGTTGCCTGCCCTTCCTTCCATTATCCGTCACCGAGACAAACTGAACAAAGTTCTGAGGTCGACCTTGTAAAGATAAGGATTCAGGTCTGTCTGCTGTTTACCTTTGCTCCTGCGCGCACTGCCCTTCTCTCCACATTTATGTGTTTGTTTGTTTGTATATCTAATCTTTTGGGTTTTTATTTCTAATGAGGTCGACCAGTTGTCTATTTATTATTTTTTTTACTACGCATCAAGCTGCGCTGCTTGTCTTTGCTCCTGTGTGCTCGCGCACTCTCGCCTTTTCCACATATTTTTATTTTTGATTTATTTTTGATTTATTTTGTCAATTTAAAAAAAAATAAGCATCGTGCTGTGCTGTTTGTGTTTGCTTGAGTGCATTCGCGCGCTCTCGCTTGCTCCACTTTACAATTTTTTTGTTATTATTTATCTATTCCTGAGAGTTCATCTTAATTTTTATTTGTTTATTTAAATGAAGTCGATCAGTTGCCTGCCCTTCCTTCCATTATCCGTCACCGAGACAAACTGAACAAAGTTCTGAGGTCGACCTTGTAAAGATAAGGATTCAGGTCTGTCTGCTGTTTACCTTTGCTGCTGCGCGCACTGCCCTTCTCTCCACATTTATGTGTTTGTTTGTTTGTCTATCTAATCTTTTGGGTTTTTATTTCTAATGAGGTCGACCAGTTGTCTATTTATTATTTTTTTTACTACGCATCAAGCTGTGCTGCTTGTCTTTGCTCCTATGTGCTCGCGCACTCTCGCCTTTTCCACTTATTTTTATTTTTGATTTATTTTGTCAATTTTAAAAAAAACGCATCGTGCTTTGCTGTTTGTGTTTGCTTGAGTGCATTCGCGCGTTCTCGCTTTCTCCACTTTACAATTTTTTTGTTATTATTTATCTATTCCTGAGAGTTTATCTTATTTTTTATTTGTTTATTTAAATGAAGTCGATCAGTTGCCTGCCCTTCCTTCCATTATCCGTCACCGAGACAAACTGAACAAAGTTCTGAGGTCGACCTTGTAAAGATAAGGATTCAGGTCTGTCTGCTGTTTACCTTTGCTCCTGCGCGCACTGCCCTTCTCTCCACATTTATGTGTTTGTTTGTTTGTCTATCTAATCTTTTGGGTTTTTATTTCTAATGAGGACGACCAGTTGTCTATTTATTATTTTTTTTACTACGCATCAAGCTGCGCTGCTTGTCTTTGCTCCTGTGTGCTCTCGCACTCTCGCCTTTTCCACTTATTTTTATTTTTGATTTATTTTTGATTTATTTTTGATTTATTTTGTCCATTTAAAAAAAAATACGCTGGGGCTGGGGATATAGCCTAGTGGCAAGAGTGCCTGCCTCGGATACACGAGACCCTAGGTTCGATTCCCCAGCACCACATATACAGAAAACGGCCAGAAGCGGCGCTGTGGCTCAAGTGGCAGAGTGCTAGCCTTGAGCGGGAAGAAGCCAGGGACAGTGCTCAGGCCCTGAGTCCAAGGCCCAGGACTGGCCAAAAAAAAAAAAAATAAATAAAAAATAAATAAAAATAAAAATAAAAAAAAATACGCACCGTGCTGTGCTGTTTGTGTTTGCTTGAGTGCATTCGCGCGCTCTCGCTTTCTCCACTTTACAATTTTTTTGTTATTATTTATCTATTCCTGAGAGTTTATCTTATTTTTTATTTGTTTATTTAAATGAAGTCGACCAGTTGCCTGCCCTTCCTTCCATTATCCGTCACCGAGACAAACTGAACAAAGTCCTGAGTTCGACGTTGTAAAGGTAAGGATTCAGGTCTGTCTGCTGTTTACCTTTGCTCCTGCGCGCACTGACCTTCTCTCCACATTTATGTGTTTGTTTGTTTGTCTATCTAATCTTTTGGGTTTTTATTTCTAATGAGGTCGACCAGTTGTCTATTTATTATTTTTTTTACTACGAATCAAGCTGCGCTGCTTGTCTTTGCTCCTGTGTGCTCGCGCACTCTCGCCTTTTCCACTTATTTTTATTTTTGATTTATTTTGTCAATTTAAAAAAAAAATACGCATCGTTCTTTGCTGTTTGTGTTTGCTTGAGTGCATTCGCGCGCTCTCGCTTTCTCCACTTTACAATTTTTTTGTTATTATTTATCTATTCCTGAGAGTTTATCTTATTTTTTATTTGTTTATTTAAATGAAGTCGACCAGTTGCCTGCCCTTCCTTCCATTATCCGTCACCGAGACAAACTGAACAAAGTTCTGAGGTCGACCTTGTAAAGATAAGGATTCAGGTCTGTCTGCTGTTTACCTTTGCTCCTGCGCGCACTGCCCTTCTCTCCACATTTATGTGTTTGTTTGTTTGTCTATCTAATCTTTTGGGTTTTTATTTCTAATGAGGTCGACCAGTTGTCTATTTATTATTTTTTTTACTACGCATCAAGCTGCGCTGCTTGTCTTTGCTCCTGTGTGATTGCGCACTCTCGCCTTTTCCACTTATTTATATTTTTGATTTATTTTGTCAATTTAAAAAAAAATACGCATCGTGCTGTGCTGTTTGTGTTTGCTTGAGTGCATTCGCGCGCTCTCGCTTTCTCCACTTTACAATTTTTTTGTTATTATTTATCTATTCCTGAGAGTTTATCTTATTTTTTATTTGTTTATTTAAATGAAGTCGACCAGTTGCCTGCCCTTCCTTCCATTATCCGTCACCGAGACAAACTGAACAAAATTCTGAGGTCGACCTTGTAAAGATAAGGATTCAGGTCTGTCTGCTGTTTACCTTTGCTCCTGCGCGCACTGCCCTTCTCTCCACATTTATGTGTTTGTTTGTTTGTCTATCTAATCTTTTGGGTTTTTATTTCTAATGAGGTCGACCCGTTGTCTATTTATTATTTTTTTTTCTACGCATCAAGCTGCGCTGCTTGTCTTTGCTCCTGTGTGCTCTCGCACTCTCGCCTTTTCCACTTATTTTTATTTTTGATTTATTTTTGATTTATTTTGTCCATTTAAAAAAAATACGCATCGTGCTGTGCTGTTTGTGTTTGCTTGAGTGCATTCGCGCGTTCTCGCTTTCTCCACTTTACAATTTTTTTGTTATTATTTATCTATTCCTGAGAGTTTATCTTATTTTTTATTTGTTTATTTAAATGAAGTCGACCAGTTGGCTGCCCTTCCTTCCATTATCCGTCACCGAGACAAACTGAACAAAGTTCTGAGGTCGACCTTGTAAAGATAAGGATTCAGGTCTGTCTGCTGTTTACCTTTGCTCCTGCTCGCACTGACCTTCTCTCCACATTTATGTGTTTGTTTGTTTGTCTATCTAATCGTTTGGGTTTTTATTTCTAATGAGGTCGACCAGTTGTCTATTTATTATTTTTTTTACTACGCATCAAGCTGCGCTGCTTGTCTTTGCTCCTGTGTGCTCGCGCACTCTCGCCTTTTCCACTTATTTTTATTTTTGATTTATTTTGTCAATTTAAAAAAAAAATACGCATCGTGCTTTGCTGTTTGTGTTTGCTTGAGTGCATTTGCGCCCTCTCGCTTTCTCCACTTTATAATTTTTTTGTTATTATTTATCTATTCCTGAGAGTCTTTCTTATTTTTTATTTGTTTATTTAAATGAAGTCGACCAGTTGCCTGCCCTTCCTTCCATTATCCGTCACCGAGACAAACTGAACAAAGTTCTGAGGTCGACCTTGTAAAGATAAGGATTCAGGTCTGTCTGCTGTTTACCTTTGCTCCTGCGCGCACTGCCCTTCTCTCCACATTTATGTGTTTGTTTGTTTGTCTATCTAATCTTTTGGGTTTTTATTTCTAATGAGGTCGACCAGTTGTCTATTTATTATTTTTTTTACTACGCATCAAGCTGCGCTGCTTGTCTTTGCTCCTGTGTGCTCTCGCACTCTCGCCTTTTCCACTTATTTTTATTTTTGATTTATTTTTGATTTATTTTTGATTTATTTTGTCCATTTAAAAAAAAATACGCATCGTGCTGTCCTGTTTGTGTTTGCTTGAGTGCATTCGCGCGCTCTCGCTTTCTCCACTTTACAATTTTTTTGTTATTATTTATCTATTCCTGAGAGTTTATCTTATTTTTTATTTGTTTATTTAAATGAAGTCGACCAGTTGCCTGCCCTTCCTTCCATTATCCGTCACCGAGACAAACTGAACAAAGTCCTGAGTTCGACGTTGTAAAGGTAAGGATTCAGGTCTGTCTGCTGTTTACCTTTGCTCCTGCGCGCACTGACCTTCTCTCCACATTTATGTGTTTGTTTGTTTGTCTATCTAATCTTTTGGGTTTTTATTTCTAATGAGGTCGACCAGTTGTCTATTTATTATTTTTTTTACTACGCATCAAGCTGCGCTGCTTGTCTTTGCTCCTGTGTGATTGCGCACTCTCGCCTTTTCCACTTATTTATATTTTTGATTTATTTTGTCAATTTAAAAAAAATGCGCATCGTGCTGTGCTGTTTGTGTTTGCTTGAGTGCATTCGCGCGCTCTCGCTTTCTCCACTTTACAATTTTTTTGTTATTATTTATCTATTCCTGAGAGTTTATCTTATTTTTTATTTGTTTATTTAAATGAAGTCGACCAGTTGCCTGCCCTTCCTTCCATTATCCGTCACCGAGACAAACTGATCAAAGTTCTGAGGTCGACCTTGTAAAGATAAGGATTCAGGTCTGTCTGCTGTTTACCTTTGCTCCTGCGCGCACTGCCTTCTCTCCACATTTATGTGTTTGTTTGTTTGTCTATCTAATCTTTTGGGTTTTTATTTCCAATGAGGTCGACCAGTTGTCTATTTATTATTTTTTTTACTACGCATCAAGCTGCGCTGCTTGTCTTTGCTCCTGTGTGCTCTCGCACTCTCGCCTTTTCCACTTATTTTTATTTTTGATTTATTTTTGATTTATTTTGTCCATTTAAAAAAAATACGCATCGTGCTGTGCTGTTTGTGTTTGCTTGAGTGCATTCGCGCGTTCTCGCTTTCTCCACTTTACAATTTTTTTTGTTATTATTTATCTATTCCTGAGAGTTTATCTTATTTTTTATTTGTTTATTTAAATGAAGTCGACCAGTTGGCTGCCCTTCCTTCCATTATCCGTCACCGAGACAAACTGAACAAAGTTCTGAGGTCGAACTTGTAAAGATAAGGATTCAGGTCTGTCTGCTGTTTACCTTTGCTCCTGCGCGCACTGCCCTTCTCTCCACATTTATGTGTTTTTTTGTTTGTCTATCTAATCGTTTGGGTTTTTATTTCTAATGAGGTCGACCAGTTGTCTATTTATTATTTTTTTTACTACGCATCAAGCTGCGCTGCTTGTCTTTGCTCCTGTGTGCTCGCGCACTCTCGACTTTTCCACTTATTTTTATTTTTGATTTATTTTGTCAATTTAAAAAAAAAATACGCATCGTGCTTTGCTGTTTGTGTTTGCTTGAGTGCATTTGCGCCCTCTCGCTTTCTCCACTTTACAATTTTTTTGTTATTATTTATCTATTCCTGAGAGTCTTTCTTATTTTTTATTTGTTTACTTAAATGAAGTCGACCAGTTGCCTGCCCTTCCTTCCATTATCCGTCACCGAGACAAACTGAACAAAGTTCTGAGGTCGACCTTGTAAAGATAAGGATTCAGGTCTGTCTGCTGTTTACCTTTGCTCCTGCGCGCACTGCCCTTCTCTCCACATTTATGTGTTTGTTTGTTTGTATATCTAATCTTTTGGGTTTTTATTTCTAATGAGGTCGACCAGTTGTCTATTTATTATTTTTTTTACTACGCATCAAGCTGCGCTGCTTGTCTTTGCTCCTGTGTGCTCGCGCACTCTCGCCTTTTCCACATATTTTTATTTTTGATTTATTTTTGATTTATTTTGTCAATTTAAAAAAAAATAAGCATCGTGCTGTGCTGTTTGTGTTTGCTTGAGTGCATTCGCGCGCTCTCGCTTGCTCCACTTTACAATTTTTTTGTTATTATTTATCTATTCCTGAGAGTTCATCTTAATTTTTATTTGTTTATTTAAATGAAGTCGATCAGTTGCCTGCCCTTCCTTCCATTATCCGTCACCGAGACAAACTGAACAAAGTTCTGAGGTCGACCTTGTAAAGATAAGGATTCAGGTCTGTCTGCTGTTTACCTTTGCTCCTGCGCGCACTGCCCTTCTCTCCACATTTATGTGTTTGTTTGTTTGTCTATCTAATCTTTTGGGTTTTTATTTCTAATGAGGTCGACCAGTTGTCTATTTATTATTTTTTTTACTACGCATCAAGCTGTGCTGCTTGTCTTTGCTCCTATGTGCTCGCGCACTCTCGCCTTTTCCACTTATTTTTATTTTTGATTTATTTTGTCAATTTTAAAAAAAACGCATCGTGCTTTGCTGTTTGTGTTTGCTTGAGTGCATTCGCGCGTTCTCGCTTTCTCCACTTTACAATTTTTTTGTTATTATTTATCTATTCCTGAGAGTTTATCTTATTTTTTATTTGTTTATTTAAATGAAGTCGACCAGTTGCCTGCCCTTCCTTCCATTATCCGTCACCGAGACAAACTGAACAAAGTTCTGAGGTCGACCTTGTAAAGATAAGGATTCAGGTCTGTCTGCTGTTTACCTTTGCTCCTGCGCGCACTGCCCTTCTCTCCACATTTATGTGTTTGTTTGTTTGTCTATCTAATCTTTTGGGTTTTTATTTCTAATGAGGACGACCAGTTGTCTATTTATTATTTTTTTTACTACGCATCAAGCTGCGCTGCTTGTCTTTGCTCCTGTGTGCTCTCGCACTCTCGCCTTTTCCACTTATTTTTATTTTTGATTTATTTTTGATTTATTTTTGATTTATTTTGTCCATTTAAAAAAAAATACGCTGGGGCTGGGGATATAGCCTAGTGGCAAGAGTGCCTGCCTCGGATACACGAGACCCTAGGTTCGATTCCCCAGCACCACATATACAGAAAACGGCCAGAAGCGGCGCTGTGGCTCAAGTGGCAGAGTGCTAGCCTTGAGCGGGAAGAAGCCAGGGACAGTGCTCAGGCCCTGAGTCCAAGGCCCAGGACTGGCCAAAAAAAAAAAAAAAATAAAAAAAAAAAAATAAAAATAAAAATAAAAAAAAATACGCACCGTGCTGTGCTGTTTGTGTTTGCTTGAGTGCATTCGCGCGCTCTCGCTTTCTCCACTTTACAATTTTTTTGTTATTATTTATCTATTCCTGAGAGTTTATCTTATTTTTTATTTGTTTATTTAAATGAAGTCGACCAGTTGCCTGCCCTTCCTTCCATTATCCGTCACCGAGACAAACTGAACAAAGTCCTGAGTTCGACGTTGTAAAGGTAAGGATTCAGGTCTGTCTGCTGTTTACCTTTGCTCCTGCGCGCACTGACCTTCTCTCCACATTTATGTGTTTGTTTGTTTGTCTATCTAATCTTTTGGGTTTTTATTTCTAATGAGGTCGACCAGTTGTCTATTTATTATTTTTTTTACTACGAATCAAGCTGCGCTGCTTGTCTTTGCTCCTGTGTGCTCGCGCACTCTCGCCTTTTCCACTTATTTTTATTTTTGATTTATTTTGTCAATTTAAAAAAAAAATACGCATCGTTCTTTGCTGTTTGTGTTTGCTTGAGTGCATTCGCGCGCTCTCGCTTTCTCCACTTTACAATTTTTTTGTTATTATTTATCTATTCCTGAGAGTTTATCTTATTTTTTATTTGTTTATTTAAATGAAGTCGACCAGTTGCCTGCCCTTCCTTCCATTATCCGTCACCGAGACAAACTGAACAAAGTTCTGAGGTCGACCTTGTAAAGATAAGGATTCAGGACTGTCTGCTGTTTACCTTTGCTCCTGCGCGCACTGCCCTTCTCTCCACATTTATGTGTTTGTTTGTTTGTCTATCTAATCTTTTGGGTTTTTATTTCTAATGAGGTCGACCAGTTGTCTATTTATTATTTTTTTTACTACGCATCAAGCTGCGCTGCTTGTCTTTGCTCCTGTGTGATTGCGCACTCTCGCCTTTTCCACTTATTTATATTTTTGATTTATTTTGTCAATTTAAAAAAAAATACGCATCGTGCTGTGCTGTTTGTGTTTGCTTGAGTGCATTCGCGCGCTCTCGCTTTCTCCACTTTACAATTTTTTTGTTATTATTTATCTATTCCTGAGAGTTTATCTTATTTTTTATTTGTTTATTTAAATGAAGTCGACCAGTTGCCTGCCCTTCCTTCCATTATCCGTCACCGAGACAAACTGAACAAAGTTCTGAGGTCGACCTTGTAAAGATAAGGATTCAGGTCTGTCTGCTGTTTACCTTTGCTCCTGCGCGCACTGCCCTTCTCTCCACATTTATGTGTTTGTTTGTTTGTCTATCTAATCTTTTGGGTTTTTATTTCTAATGAGGTCGACCCGTTGTCTATTTATTATTTTTTTTACTACGCATCAAGCTGCGCTGCTTGTCTTTGCTCCTGTGTGCTCTCGCACTCTCGCCTTTTCCACTTATTTTTATTTTTGATTTATTTTTGATTTATTTTTGATTTATTTTGTCCATTTAAAAAAAAATACGCATCGTGCTGTGCTGTTTGTGTTTGCTTGAGTGCATTCGCGCGTTCTCGCTTTCTCCACTTTACAATTTTTTTTGTTATTATTTATCTATTCCTGAGAGTTTATCTTATTTTTTATTTGTTTATTTAAATGAAGTCGACCAGTTGGCTGCCCTTCCTTCCATTATCCGTCACCGAGACAAACTGAACAAAGTTCTGAGGTCGACCGTGTAAAGATAAGGATTCAGGTCTGTCTGCTGTTTACCTTTGCTGCTGCACGCACTGCCCTTCTCTCCACATTTATGTGTTTGTTTGTTAGTCTATCTAATCTTTTGGGTTTTTATTTCTAATGAGGTCGACCAGTTGTCTATTAATTATTTTTTTTACTACGCATCAAGCTGCGCTGCTTGTCTTTGCTCCTGTGTGCTCGCGCACTCTCGCCTTTTCCACTTATTTTTATTTTTGATTTATTTTTGATTTATTTTGTCAATTTAAAAAAAAATACGCATCGTGCTGTGCTGTTTGTGTTTGCTTGAGTGCATTCACGCGCTCTCGCTTTCTCCACTTTACAATTTTTTTGTTATTATTTATCAATTCCTGAGAGTTTATCTTATTTTTTATTTGTTTATTTAAATGAAGTCGACCAGTTGCCTGCCCTTCCTTCCATTATCCGTCACCGAGACAAACTGAACAAAGTCCTGAGGTCGACGTTGTAAAGGTAAGGATTCAGGTCTGTCTGCTGTTTACCTTTGCTCCTGCGCGCACTGACCTTCTCTCCACATTTATGTGTTTGTTTGTTTGTCTATCTAATCTTTTGGGTTTTTATTTCTAATGAGGTCGACCAGTTGTCTATTTATTATTTTTTTTACTACGCATCAAGCTGCGCTGCTTGTCTTTGCTCCTGTGTGCTCGCGCACTCTCGCCTTTTCCACTTATTTTTATTTTTGATTTATTTTGTCAATTTAAAAAAAAAATACGCATCGTTCTTTGCTGTTTGTGTTTGCTTGAGTGCATTCGCGCGCTCTCGCTTTCTCCACTTTACAATTTTTTTGTTATTATTTATCTATTCCTGAGAGTTTATCTTATTTTTTATTTGTTTATTTAAATGAAGTCGACCAGTTGCCTGCCCTTCCTTCCATTATCCGTCACCGAGACAAACTGAACAAAGTTCTGAGGTCGACCTTGTAAAGATAAGGATTCAGGTCTGTCTGCTGTTTACCTTTGCTCCTGCGCGCACTGCCCTTCTCTCCACATTTATGTGTTTGTTTGTTTGTCTATCTAATCTTTTGGGTTTTTATTTCTAATGAGGTCGACCAGTTGTCTATTTATTATTTTTTTTACTACGCATCAAGCTGCGCTGCTTGTCTTTGCTCCTGTGTGCTCTCGCACTCTCGCCTTTTCCACTTATTTTTATTTTTGATTTATTTTTGATTTATTTTGTCCATTTAAAAAAAATACGCATCGTGCTGTGCTGTTTGTGTTTGCTTGAGTGCATTCGCGCGTTCTCGCTTTCTCCACTTTACAATTTTTTTTGTTATTATTTATCTATTCCTGAGAGTTTATCTTATTTTTTATTTGTTTATTTAAATGAAGTCGACCAGTTGGCTGCCCTTCCTTCCATTATCCGTCACCGAGACAAACTGAACAAAGTTCTGAGGTCGAACTTGTAAAGATAAGGATTCAGGTCTGTCTGCTGTTTACCTTTGCTCCTGCGCGCACTGCCCTTCTCTCCACATTTATGTGTTTGTTTGTTTGTCTATCTAATCTTTTGGGTTTTTATTTCTAATGAGGTCGACCAGTTGTCTATTTATTATGTTTTTTAATACGCATCAAGCTGCGCTGCTTGTCTTTGCTCCTGTGTGCTCGCGCACTCTCGCCTTTTCCACATATTTTTATTTTTGATTTATTTTTGATTTATTATGTCAATTTAAAAAAAAATACGCATCGTGCTGTGCTGTTTGTGTTTGCTTGAGTGCATTTGCGCGCTCTCGCTTTCTCCACTTTACAATTTTTTTGTTATTATTTATCTATTCCTGAGAGTTTATCTTATTTTTATTTGTTTATTTAAATGAAGTCGACCAGTTGCCTGCCCTTCCTTCCATTATCCGTCACCGAGACAAACTGAACAAAGTTCTGAGGTCGACCTTGTAAAGATAAGGATTCAGGTCTGTCTGCTGTTTACCTTTGCTCCTGCGCGCACTGACCTTCTCTCCATATTTATGTGTTTGTTTGTTTGTCTATCTAATCGTTTGGGTTTTTATTTCTAATGAGGTCGACCAGTTGTCTATTTATTATTTTTTTTACTACGCATCAAGCTGCGCTGCTTGTCTTTGCTCCTGTGTGCTCGGGCACTCTCGCCTTTTCCACTTATTTTTATTTTTGATTTATTTTGTCAATTTAAAAAAAAAATACGCATCGTGCTTTGCTGTTTGTGTTTGCTTGAGTGCATTTGCGCCCTCTCGCTTTCTCCACTTTACAATTTTTTTGTTATTATTTATCTATTCCTGAGAGTTTATCTTATTTTTTATTTGTTTATTTAAATGAAGTCGACCAGTTGCCTGCCCTTCCTTCCATTATCCGTCACCGAGACAAACTGAACAAAGTTCTGAGGTCGACCTTGTAAAGATAAGGATTCAGGTCTGTCTGCTGTTTACCTTTGCTCCTGCACGCACTGCCCTTCTCTCCACATTTATGTGTTTGTTTGTTTGTCTATCTAATCTTTTGGGTTTTTATTTCTAATGAGGTCGACCAGTTGTCTATTTATTATTTTTTTTACTACGCATCAAGCTGCGCTGCTTGTCTTTGCTCCTGTGTGCTCGCGCACTCTCGCCTTTTCCACATATTTTTATTTTTGATTTATTTTTGATTTATTTTGTCAATTTAAAAAAAAATAAGCATCGTGCTGTGCTGTTTGTGTTTGCTTGAGTGCATTCGCGCGCTCTCGCTTGCTCCATTTTACAATTTTTTTGTTATTATTTATCTATTCCTGAGAGTTCATCTTATTTTTTATTTGTTTATTTAAATGAAGTCGATCAGTTGCCTGCCCTTCCTTCCATTATCCGTCACCGAGACAAACTGAACAAAGTTCTGAGGTCGACCTTGTAAAGATAAGGATTCAGGTCTGTCTGCTGTTTACCTTTGCTCCTGCGCGCACTGCCCTTCTCTCCACATTTATGTGTTTGTTTGTTTGTCTATCTAATCTTTTGGGTTTTTATTTCTAATGAGGTCGACCAGTTGTCTATTTATTATTTTTTTTACTACGCATCAAGCTGCGCTGCTTGTCTTTGCTACTATGTGCTCGCGCACTCTCGCCTTTTCCACTTATTTTTATTTTTGATTTATTTTGTCAATTTTAAAAAAAAAAACGCATCGTGCTTTGCTGTTTGTGTTTGCTTGAGTGCATTCGCGCGTTCTCGCTTTCTCCACTTTACAATTTTTTTGTTATTATTTATCTATTCCTGAGAGTTTATCTTATTTTTTATTTGTTTATTTAAATGAAGTCGACCAGTTGCCTGCCCTTCCTTCCATTATCCGTCACCGAGACAAACTGAACAAAGTTCTGAGGTCGACCTTGTAAAGATAAGGATTCAGGTCTGTCTGCTGTTTACCTTTGCTCCTGCGCGCACTGCCCTTCTCTCCACATTTATGTGTTTGTTTTTTTGTCTATCTAATCTTTTGGGTTTTTATTTCTAATGAGGTCGACCAGTTGTCTATTTATTATTTTTTTTACTACGCATCAAGCTGCGCTGCTTGTCTTTGCTCCTGTGTGCTCTCGCACTCTCGCCTTTTCCACTTATTTTTATTTTTGATTTATTTTTGATTTATTTTTGATTTATTTTGTCCATTTAAAAAAAATACGCATCGTGCTGTGCTGTTTGTGTTTGCTTGAGTGCATTCGCGCGTTCTCGCTTTCTCCACTTTACAATTTTTTTTGTTATTATTTATCTATTCCTGAGAGCTTCTCTTATTTTTTATTTGTTTATTTAAATGAAGTCGACCAGTTGGCTGCCCTTCCTTCCATTATCCGTCACCTAGACAAACTGAACAAAGTTCTGAGGTCGACCGTGTAAAGATAAGGATTCAGGTCTGTCTGCTGTTTACCTTTGCTGCTGCACGCACTGCCCTTTTCTCCACATTTATGTGTTCGTTTGTTAGTCTATCTAATCTTTTGGGTTTTTATTTCTAATGAGGTCGACCAGTTGTCTATTTATTATTTTTTTTACTACGCATCAAGCTGCGCTGCTTGTCTTTGCTCCTGTGTGCTCGCTCACTCTCGCTTTTTCCACTTATTTTTATTTTTGATTTATTTTTGATTTATTTTGTCAATTTAAAAAAAATACGCATCGTGCTGTGCTGTTTGTGTTTGCTTGAGTGCATTCGCGCGCTCTCGCTTTCTCCACTTTACAATTTTTTTGTTATTATTTATCTATTCCTGAGAGTTTATCTTATTTTTTATTTGTTTATTTAAATGAAGTCGACCAGTTGCCTGCCCTTCCTTCCATTATCCGTCACCGAGACAAACTGAACAAAGTTGTGAGGTCGACCTTGTAAAGATAAGGATTCAGGTCTGTCTGCTGTTTACCTTTGCTCCTGCGCGCACTGCCCTTCTCTCCACATTTATGTGTTTGTTTGTTTGTCTATCTAATCTTTTGGGTTTTTATTTCTAATGAGGTCGACCAGTTGTCTATTTATTATTTTTTTTACTATGCATCAAGCTGCGCTGCTTGTCTTTGCTCCTGTGTGATTGCGCACTCTCGCCTTTTCCACTTATTTATATTTTTGATTTATTTTGTCAATTTAAAAAAAAATACGCATCGTGCTGTGCTGTTTGTGTTTGCTTGAGTGCATTTGCGCGCTCTCGCTTTCTCCACTTTACAATTTTTTTGTTATAATTTATCTATTCCTGAGAGTTTATCTTATTTTTTATTTGTTTATTTAAATGAAGTCGACCAGTTGCCTGCCCTTCCTTCCATTATCCGTCACCGAGAAAAACTGAACAAAGTTCTGAGGTCGACCTTGTAAAGATAAGGATTCAGGTCTGTCTGCTCTTTACCTTTGCTCCTGCGCGCACTGCCCTTCTCTCCACATTTATGTGTTTGTTTGTTTGTCTATCTAATCTTTTGGGTTTCTATTTCTAATGAGGTCGACCAGTTGTCTATTTATTATTTTTTTTATTACGCATCAAGCTGCGCTGCTTGTCTTTGCTCCTGTGTGCTCGCGCACTCTCGCCTTTTCCACTTATTTTTATTTTTGATTTATTTTTGATTTATTTTCTCAATTTAAAAAAAAAATACGCATCGTGCTGTGCTGTTTGTGTTTGCTTGAGTGCATTCGCGCGTTCTCGCTTTCTCCACTTTACAATTTTTTTGTTATTATTTATCTATTCCTGAGAGTTTATCTTATTTTTTATTTGTTTATTTAAATGAAGTCGACCAGTTGCCTGCCCTTCCTTCCATTATCCGTCACCGAGACAAACTGAACAAAGTTCTGAGGTCGACCTTGTAAAGATAAGGATTCAGGTCTGTCTGCTGTATACCTTTTCTCCTGCGCGCACTGCCCTTCTCTCCACATTTATGTGTTTGTTTGTTTGTCTATCTAATCTTTTGGGTTTTTATTTCTAATGAGGTCGACCAGTTGTCTATTTATTATTTTTTTTACTACGCATCAAGCTGCGCTGCTTGTCCTTGCTCCTGTGTGCTCGCGCACTCTCG
Source organism: Perognathus longimembris pacificus (assembly GCF_023159225.1). Taxonomy (NCBI): domain Eukaryota; kingdom Metazoa; phylum Chordata; class Mammalia; order Rodentia; family Heteromyidae; genus Perognathus; species Perognathus longimembris. The sequence continues at coordinate 19,755 of NW_025958604.1, read as the reverse complement.
CCTTTTCCACTTTTTTTTATTTTTGATTTATTTTTGATTTATTTTGTCAATTTAAAAAAAAATACGCATCGTGCTGTGCTGTTTGTGTTTGCTTGAGTGCATTTGCGCGCTCTCGCTTTCTCCACTTTACAATTTTTTTGTTATTATTTATCTATTCCTGAGAGTTTATCTTATTTTTTATTTGTTTATTTAAATGAAGTCGACCAGTTGCCTGCCCTTCCTTCCATTATCCGTCACCGAGACAAACTGAACAAAGTTCTGAGGTCGACCTTGTAAAGATAAGGATTCAGGTCTGTCTGCTGTTTACCTTTGCTCCTGCGCGCACTGCCCTTCTCTCCAAATTTATGTGTTTGTTTGTCTATCTAATCTTTTGGGTTTTTATTTCTAATGAGGTCGACCAGTTGTCTATTTATTATTTTTTTTTACTACGCATCAAGCTGCGCTGCTTGTCTTTGCTCCTGTGTGCTCGCGCACTCTCGCCTTTTCCACTTATTTTTATTTTTGATTTATTTTTGATTTATTTTGTCAATTTTAAAAAAACATACGCATCGTGCTGTGCTGTTTGTGTTTGCTTGAGTGCATTCGCGCGCTCTCGCTTTCTCCACTTTACAATTTTTTTGTTATTATTTATCTATTCCTGAGAGTTTATCTTATTTTTTATTTGTTTATTTAAATGAAGTCGACAAGTTGCCTGCCCTTCCTTCCATTATCCGTCACCGAGACAAACTGAACAAAGTTCTGAGGTCGACCTTGTAAAGATAAGGATTCAGGTCTGTCTGCTGTTTACCTTTGCTCCTGCGCGCACTGCCCTTCTCTCGACATTTATGTGTTTGTTTGTTTGTCTATCTAATCTTTTGGGTGTTTATTTCTAATGAGGTCGACCAGTTGTCTATTTATTATTTTTTTTACTACGCATCAAGCTGAGCTGCTTGTCTTTGCTCCTGTGTGCTCGCGCACTCTCGCCTTTTCCACTTATTTTTATTTTTGATTTATTTTTGATTTATTTTGTCAATTTAAAAAAAAATACGCATCGTGCTGTGCTGTTTGTGTTTGCTTGAGTGCATTCTCGCGCTCTCGCTTTCTCCACTTTACAATTTTTTTGTTATTATTTATCTATTCCTGAGAGGTTATCTTATTTTTTATTTGTTTATTGAAATGAAGTCGACCAGTTGCCTGCCCTTCCTTCTATTATCCGTCACCGAGGCAAACTGAACAAAGTTCTGAGGTCGACCTTGTAAAGATAAGGATTTAGGTCTGTCTGCTGTTTACCTTTGCTCCTGCGCGCACTGCCCTTCTCTCCACATTTATGTGTTTATTTGTTTGTCTATCTAATCTTTTGGGTGTTTATTTCTAATGAGGTCGACCAGTTGTCTATTTATTATTTTTTTTACTACGCATCAAGCTGCGCTGCTTGTCTTTGCTCCTGTGTGCTCGCGCACTCTCGCCTTTTCCACTTATTTTAATGTTTGATTTATTTTTGATTTATTTTGTCAATTTTAAAAAAAAATACGCATCGTGCTGTGCTGTTTCTGTTTGCTTGACTGCATTCGCGCGCTCTCGCTTTCTCCACTTTACCATTTTTTGTTATTATTTATCTATTCCTGAGAGTTTATCTTATTTTTTATTTGTTTATTTAAATGAAGTCGACCAGTTGCCTGCCCTACCTTCCATTATCCGTCACTGAGACAAACTGAACAAAATTCTGAGGTCGACCTTGTAAAGATAAGGATTCAGGTCTGTTTGCTGTTTACCTTTGCTCCTGCGCGCACTGCCCTTCTCTCCACATTTATGTGTTTATTTGTTTGTCTATCTAATCTTTTGGGTTTTTATTTCTAATGAGGTCGACCAGTTGTCTATTTATTATTTTTTTTACTACGCATCAAGCTGCGCTGCTTTTCTTTGCTCCTGTGTGCTCGCGCACTCTCGCCTTTTCCACTTATTTTTATGTTTGATTTATTTTTGATTTATTTTGTAAATTTAAAAAAAATTACGCATCGTGCTGTGCTGTTTGTGTTTGCTTGAGTGCATTCGCGCGCTCTCGCTTTCTCCACTTTACAATTTTTTTGTTATTATTTATCTATTCCTGAGAGTTTATCTTATTTTTTATTTGTTTTTTTAAATGAAGTCGACCAGTTGCCTGCCCTTCCTTCCATTATCCGTCACCGAGACAAATTGAACAAAGTTCTGAGGTCGACCTTGTAAAGATAAGGATTCAGGTCTGTCTGCTGTTTACCTTTGCTCCTGCGCGCACTGCCCTTCTCTCCACATTTATGTGTTTGTTTGTTTGTCTATCTAATCTTTTGGGTTTTTATTTCTAATGAGGTCGACCAGTTGTCTATTTATTTTTTTTTTACTACGCATCAAGCTGCGCTGCTTGTCTTTTCTCCTGTGTGCTCGCGCACTCTCGCCTTTTCCACTTATTTTTATGTTTGATTTATTTTTGATTTATTTTGTAAATTTAAAAAAAAATACGCATCGTGCTGTGCTGTTTGTGTTTGCTTGAGTGCATTCGCGCGCTCTCGCTTTCTCCACTTTACAATTTTTTTGTTATTATTTATCTATTCCTGAGAGTTTATCTTATTTTTTATTTGTTTATTTAATTGAAGTCGACCAGTTGCCTGCCCTTCCTTCCATTATCCGTCACCGAGACAAACTGAACAAAGTTCTGAGGTCGACCTTGTAAAGATAAGGATTCAGGTCTGTCTGCTGTTTACCTTTGCTCCTGCACGCACTGCCCTTCTCTCCGCTTTTATGTGTTCATTTGTTTGTCTATCTAATCTTTTGGGTTTTTATTTCTAATGAGGTCGACCAGTTGTATATTTATTATTTTTTTTTACTACGCATCAAGCTGCGCTGCTTGTCTTTGCTCCTGTGTGCTCGCGCACTCTCGCTTTTTCAACTTATTTTTATTTTTGATTTATTTTTTATTTATTTTGTCAATTTAAAAAAAAATACGCATCGTGCTGTGCTGTTTGTGTTTGCTTGAGTGCATTCGCGCGCTCTCGCTTTCTCCACTTTACAATTTTTTTTGTTATTATTTATCTATTCCTGAGAGTTTATCTTATTTTTTATTTGTTTATTTAAATGAAGTCGACCAGTTGCCTGCCCTTCCTTCCATTATCCGTCACCGAGACAAACTGAACAAAGTTCTGAGGTCGACCTTGTAAAGATAAGGATCCAGGTCTGTCTGCTGTTTACCTTTGCTCCTGCGCGCACTGCCCTTCTCTCCACATTTATGTGTTTGTTTGTTTGTCTATCTAATCTTTTGGGTTTTTATTTCTAATGAGGTCGACCAGTTGTCTATTTATTATTTTTTTTAGTACGCATCAAGCTGCGCTGCTTGTCTTTGCTCCTGTGTGCTCGCGCACTCTCGCCTTTTCCACGTATTTTTATTTTTGATTTATTTTTGATTTATTTTGTCAATTTAAAAAAAAATACGCATCGTGCTGTGCTGTTTGTGTTTGCTGGAGTGCATTCGCGCGCTCTCGCTTTCTCCACTTTACAATTTTTTGTTATTATTTATCTATTCCTGAGAGTTTATCTTATTTTTTATTTGTTTATTTAAATGAAGTCGACCAGTTGCCTGCCCTTCCTTCCATTATCCGTCACCGAGACAAACTGAACAAAGTTCTGAGGTCGACCTTGTAAAGATAAGGATTCAGGTCTGTCTGCTGTTTACCTTTGCTCCTGCGCGCACTGCCCTTCTCTCCACATTTATGTGTTTGTTTGTCTATCTAATCTTTTGGGTTTTTATTTCTAATGAGGTCGACCAGTTGTCTATTTATTATTTTTTTTACTACGCATCAAGCTGAGCTGCTTGTCTTTGCTCCTGTGTGCTCACGCACTCTCGCCTTTTCCACTTATTTTTATGTTTGATTTAATTTTATTTATTTTGTCAATTTAAAAAAAATACGCATCGTGCTGTGCTGTTTGTGTTTGCTTGAGTGCATTCGCGCGCTCTCGCTTTCACCACTTTAAATTTTTTTTTGTTATTATTTATCTATTCCTGAGAGTTTATCTTATTTTTTGTTTATTTAAATGAAGTCGACCAGTTGCCTGCCCTTCCTTCCATTATCCGTCACCGAGACAAACTGAACAAAGTTCTGAGGTCGACCTTGTAAAGATAGGGATTCAGGTCTGTCTGCTGTTTACCTTTGCTCCTGCGCGCACTGACCTTCTCTCCACATTTATGTGTTTGTTTGTTTGTCTATCTAATCTTTTGGGTTTTTATTTCTAATGAGGTCGACCAGTTGTCTATTTATTATGTTTTTTAATACGCATCAAACTGCGCTGCTTGTCTTTGCTCCTGTGTGCTCGCGCACTCTCGCCTTTTCCACTTATTTTTATTTTTGATTTATTTTTGATTTATTTTGTCAATTAAAAAAAAATACGCATCGTGCTGTGCTGTTTGTGTTTGCTTGAGTGCATTCGCGCGCTCTCGCTTTCTCCACTTTAAAATTTTTTTTTATTATTTAACTATTCCTGAGTGTTTATCTTATTTTTATTTGTTTATTTAAATGAAGTCGACCAGTTGCCTGCCCTTCCTTCCATTATCCGTCACCGAGACAAACTGAACAAAGTTCTGAGGTCGACCTTGTAAAGATAAGGATTCAGGTCTGTCTGCTGTTTACCTTTGCTCCTGCGCGCACTGCCCTTCTCTCCACATTTATGTGTTTGTTTGTTTGTCTATGTAATCTTTTGGGTTTTTATTTCTAATGAGGTCGACCAGTTGTCTATTTATTATTATTTTACTACGCATCAAGCTGCGCTGCTTGTCTTTGCTCCTGTGTGCTCGAGCACTCTCGCCTTTTCCACTTATTTTTATTTTTGATTTATTTTTTATTTATTTTGTCAATTTTAAAAAAAATACACATCGTGCTGTGCTGTTTGTGTTTGCTTGAGTGCATTCGCGCGTTCTCGCTTTCTCCACTTTACAATGTTTTTGTTATTATTTATCTATTCCTGAGAGTTTATCTTATTTTTTATTTGTTTATTGAAATGAAGTCGACCAGTTGCCTGCCCTTCCTTCCATTATCCGTCACCGAGACAAACTGAACAAAGTTCTGAGGTCGACCTTGTAAAGATAAGGATTCAGGTCTGTCTGCTGTTTACCTTTGCTCCTGCACGCACTGCCCTTCTCTCCACATTTATGTGTTTGTTTGTTTGTCTATCTAATCTTTTGGGTTTTTATTTCTAATGAGGTCGACCAGTTGTCTATTTATTATTTTTTTTTAATACGCATCAAGCTGCGCTGCTTGTCTTTGCTCCTGTGTGCTCGCGCACTCTCTCCTTTTCCACTTATTTTTATTTTTGATTTATTTTTGATTTATTTTGTCAATTTAAAAAAAAATAGGCATCGTGCTGTGCTGTTTGTGTTTGCTTGAGTGCATTCGCGCGCTCTCGCTTTCTCCACTTTACAATTTTTTTGTTATTATTTATCTATTCCTGAGAGTTTATCTTATTTTTTATTTGTTTATTTAAATGAAGTCGACCAGTTGCCTGCCCTTCCTTCCATTATCCGTCACCGAGACAAAATGAACAAAGTTCTGAGGTCGACCTTGTAAAGATAAGGATTCAGGTCTGTCTGCTGTTTACCTTTGCTCCTGCGCGCACTGCCCTTCTCTCCACATTTATGTGTTTGTTTGTTTGTCTATCTAATTTTTTGGGATTTTATTTCTAATGAGGTCGACCAGTTGTCTATTTATTATTTTTTTTACTACGCATCAAGCTGCGCTGCTTGTCTTTGCTCCTGTGTGCTCGCGCACTCTCGCCTTTTCCACTTATTTTTATGTTTGATTTATTTTTTATTTATTTTGTCAATTTAAAAAAAATACGCATCGTGCTGTGCTGTTTGTGTTTGCTTGAGTGCATTCGCGCGCTCTCGCTTTCTCCACTTTACAATTTTTTTGTTATTATTTATCTATTCCTGAGAGTTTATCTTATTTTTTATTTGTTTATTGAAATGAAGTGGACCAGTTGCCTGCCCTTCATTCCATTATCCGTCACCGAGACAAACTGAACAAAGTTGTGAGGTCGACCTTGTAAAGATAAGGATTCAGGTCTGTCTGCTGTTTACCTTTGCTCCTGCGCGCACTGCCCTTCTCTCCACATTTATGTGTTTGTTGGTTTGTCTATCTAATCTTTTGGGTTTTTATTTCTAATGAGGTCGACCAATTGTCTATTTATTATTTTTTTACTACGCACCAAGCTGCGCTGCTTGTCTTTGCTCCTGTGTGCTCGCGAATTCTCGCCTTTTCCACTTATTTTTATTTTTGGTTTATTTTTGATTTATTTTGTCAATTTAAAAAAAAATACGCAACGTGCTGTGCTGTTTGTGTTTGCTTGAGTGCATTCGCGCGCTCTCGCTTTCTCCACTTTACAATGTTTTTGTTATTATTTATCCATTCCTGAGAGTTTATCTTATTTTTTATTTGTTTATTTAAATGAAGTCGACCAGTTGCCTGCCCTTCCTTCCATTATCCGTCACCGAGACAAACTGAACAAAGTTCTGAGGTCGACCTTGTAAAGATAAGGATTCAGGTCTGTCTGCTGTTTACCTTTGCTCCTGCGCGCACTGCCCTTATATCCACATTTATGTGTTTGTTTGTTTGTCTATCTAATCTTTTGGGTTTTTATTTCTAATGAGGTCGACCAGTTGTCTATTTATTATTTTTTTACTACGCATCAAGCTGCGCTGCTTGTCTTTGCTCCTGTATGCTCGTTTCTTCTTGCCTTTTCCACTTATTTTTATTTTTGATTTATTTTTGATTTATTTTGTCAATTTAAAAAAAATACGCATCGTGCTGTGCTGTTTGTGTTTGCTTGAGTGCATTCTCGCGCTCTCGCTTTCTCCACTTTACAATTTTTTTGTTATTAATTATCTATTCCTGAGAGTTTATCTTATTTTTTATTTGTTTATTTAAATGAAGTCGACCAGTTGCCCGCCCTTCCTTCCATTATCCGTCACCGAGACAAACTGAACAAAGTTCTGAGGTCGACCTTGTAAAGATAAGGATTCAGGTCTGTCTGCTGTTTACCTTTGCTCCTGCGCGCACTGACCTTCTCTCCACATTTATGTGTTTGTTTGTTTGTCTATCTAATCTTTTGGGTTTTTATTTCTAATGAGGTCGACCAGTTGTCTATTTATTATTTTTTTTACTACGCATCAAGCTGCGCTGCTTGTCTTTGCTCCTGTGTGCTCGCGCACTCTCGCCTTTTCCACTTATTTTTATTTTTGATTTATTTTGTCAATTTAAAAAAAAAATACGCATCGTTCTTTGCTGTTTGTGTTTGCTTGAGTGCATTCGCGCGCTCTCGCTTTCTCCACTTTACAATTTTTTTGTTATTATTTATCTATTCCTGAGAGTTTATCTTATTTTTTATTTGTTTATTTAAATGAAGTCGACCAGTTGCCTGCCCTTCCTTCCATTATCCGTCACCGAGACAAACTGAACAAAGTTCTGAGGTCGACCTTGTAAAGATAAGGATTCAGGTCTGTCTGCTGTTTACCTTTGCTCCTGCGCGCACTGCCCTTCTCTCCACATTTATATGTTTGTTTGTTTGTCTATCTAATCTTTTGGGTTTTTATTTCTAATGAGGTCGACCAGTTGTCTATTTATTATTTTTTTTACTATGCATCAAGCTGCGCTGCTTGTCTTTGCTCCTGTGTGATTGCGCACTCTCGCCTTTTCCACTTATTTATATTTTTGATTTATTTTGTCAATTTAAAAAAAATACGCATCGTGCTGTGCTGTTTGTGTTTGCTTGAGTGCATTTGCGCGCTCTCGCTTTCTCCACTTTACAATTTTTTTGTTATAATTTATCTATTCCTGAGAGTTTATCTTATTTTTTATTTGTTTATTTAAATGAAGTCGACCAGTTGCCTGCCCTTCCTTCCATTATCCGTCACCGAGAAAAACTGAACAAAGTTCTGAGGTCGACCTTGTAAAGATAAGGATTCAGGTCTGTCTGCTCTTTACCTTTGCTCCTGCGCGCACTGCCCTTCTCTCCACATTTATGTGTTTGTTTGTTTGTCTATCTAATCTTTTGGGTTTCTATTTCTAATGAGGTCGACCAGTTGTCTATTTATTATTTTTTTTACTACGCATCAAGCTGCGCTGCTTGTCTTTGCTCCTGTGTGCTCGCGCACTCTCGCCTTTTCCACTTATTTTTATTTTTGATTTATTTTTGATTTATTTTCTCAATTTAAAAAAAAAATACGCATCGTGCTGTGCTGTTTGTGTTTGCTTGAGTGCATTCGCGCGCTCTCGCTTTCTCCACTTTACAATGTTTTTGTTATTATTTATCTATTCCTGAGAGTTTATCTTATTTTTTATTTGTTTATTTAAATGAAGTCGACCAGTTGCCTGCCCTTCCTTCCATTATCCGTCACCGAGACAAACTGAACAAAGTTCTGAGGTCGACCTTGTAAAGATAAGGATTCAGGTCTGTCTGCTGTATACCTTTTCTCCTGCGCGCACTGCCCTTCTCTCCACATTTATGTGTTTGTTTGTTTGTCTATCTAATCTTTTGGGTTTTTATTTCTAATGAGGTCGACCAGTTGTCTATTTATTATTTTTTTTACTACGCATCAAGCTGCGCTGCTTGTCCTTGCTCCTGTGTGCTCGCGCACTCTCGCCTTTTCCACTTTTTTTTATTTTTGATTTATTTTTGATTTATTTTGTCAATTTAAAAAAAAATACGCATCGTGCTGTGCTGTTTGTGTTTGCTTGAGTGCATTTGCGCGCTCTCGCTTTCTCCACTTTACAATTTTTTTGTTATTATTTATCTATTCCTGAGAGTTTATCTTATTTTTTATTTGTTTATTTAAATGAAGTCGACCAGTTGCCTGCCCTTCCTTCCATTATCCGTCACCGAGACAAACTGAACAAAGTTCTGAGGTCGACCTTGTAAAGATAAGGATTCAGGTCTGTCTGCTGTTTACCTTTGATCCTGCGCGCACTGCCCTTCTCTCCAAATTTATGTGTTTGTTTGTCTATCTAATCTTTTGGGTTTTTATTTCTAATGAGGTCGACCAGTTGTCTATTTATTATTTTATTTTACTACGCATCAAGCTGCGCTGCTTGTCTTTGCTCCTGTGTGCTCGCGCACTCTCGCCTTTTCCACTTATTTTTATTTTTGATTTATTTTTGATTTATTTTGTCAATTTTAAAAAAACATACGCATCGTGCTGTGCTGTTTGTGTTTGCTTGAGTGCATTCGCGCGCTCTCGCTTTCTCCACTTTACAATTTTTTTGTTATTATTTATCTATTCCTGAGAGTTTATCTTATTTTTTATTTGTTTATTTAAATGAAGTCGACCAGTTGCCTGCCCTTCCTTCCATTATCCGTCACCGAGACAAACTGAACAAAGTTCTGAGGTCGACCTTGTAAAGATAAGGATTCAGGTCTGTCTGCTGTTTACCTTTGCTCCTGCGCGCACTGCCCTTCTCTCGACATTTATGTGTTTGTTTGTTTGTCTATCTAATCTTTTGGGTGTTTATTTCTAATGAGGTCGACCAGTTGTCTATTTATTATTTTTTTTACTACGCATCAAGCTGAGCTGCTTGTCTTTGCTCCTGTGTGCTCGCGCACTCTCGCCTTTTCCACTTATTTTTATTTTTGATTTATTTTTGATTTATTTTGTCAATTTAAAAAAAATACGCATCGTGCTGTGCTGTTTGTGTTTGCTTGAGTGCATTCTCGCGCTCTCGCTTTCTCCACTTTACAATTTTTTTGTTATTATTTATCTATTCCTGAGAGGTTATCTTATTTTTTATTTGTTTATTGAAATGAAGTCGACCAGTTGCCTGCCCTTCCTTCCATTATCCGTCACCGAGACAAACTGAACAAAGTTCTGAGGTCGACCTTGTAAAGATAAGGATTCAGGTCTGTCTGCTGTTTACCTTTGCTCCTGCGCGCACTGCCCTTCTCTCCACATTTATGTGTTTGTTTGTCTATCTAATCTTTTGGGTTTTTATTTCTAATGAGGTCGACCAGTTGTCTATTTATTATTTTTTTTACTACGCATCAAGCTGCGCTGCTTGTCTTTGCTCCTGTGTGCTCACGCACTCTCGCCTTTTCCACTTATTTTTATGTTTGATTTAATTTTATTTATTTTGTCAATTTAAAAAAAATACGCATCGTGCTGTGCTGTTTGTGTTTGCTTGAGTGCATTCGCGCGCTCTCGCTTTCACCACTTTAAAATTTTTTTTGTTATTATTTATCTATTCCTGAGAGTTTATCTTATTTTTTGTTTATTTAAATGAAGTCGACCAGTTGCCTGCCCTTCCTTCCATTATCCGTCACCGAGACAAACTGAACAAAGTTCTGAGGTCGACCTTGTAAAGATAGGGATTCAGGTCTGTCTGCTGTTTACCTTTGCTCCTGCGCGCACTGACCTTCTCTCCACATTTATGTGTTTGTTTGTTTGTCTATCTAATCTTTTGGGTTTTTATTTCTAATGAGGTCGACCAGTTGTCTATTTATTATGTTTTTTAATACGCATCAAACTGCGCTGCTTTTCTTTGCTCCTGTGTGCTCGCGCACTCTCGCCTTTTCCACTTATTTTTATTTTTGATTTATTTTTGATTTATTTTGTCAATTAAAAAAAAATACGCATCGTGCTGTGCTGTTTGTGTTTGCTTGAGTGCATTCGCGCGCTCTCGCTTTCTCCACTTTACAATTTTTTTTTATTATTTAACTATTCCTGAGTGTTTATCTTATTTTTATTTGTTTATTTAAATGAAGTCGACCAGTTGCCTGCCCTTCCTTCCATTATCCGTCACCGAGACAAACTGAACAAAGTTCTGAGGTCGACCTTGTAAAGATAAGGATTCAGGTCTGTCTGCTGTTTACCTTTGCTCCTGCGCGCACTGCCCTTCTCTCCACATTTATGTGTTTGTTTGTTTGTCTATCTAATCTTTTGGGTTTTTATTTCTAATGAGGTCGACCAGTTGTCTATTTATTATTATTTTACTACGCATCAAGCTGCGCGGCTTGTCTTTGCTCCTGTGTGCTCGCGCACTCTCGCCTTTTCCACTTATTTTTATTTTTGATTTATTTTTTATTTATTTTGTCAATTTAAAAAAAAATACGCATCGTGCTGTGCTGTTTGTGTTTGCTTGAGTGCATTCGCGCGCTCTCGCTTTCTCCACTTTACAATGTTTTTGTTATTATTTATCTATTCCTGAGAGTTTATCTTATTTTTTATTTGTTTATTTAAATGAAGTCGACCAGTTGCCTGCCCTTCCTTCCATTATCCGTCACCGAGACAAACTGAACAAAGTTCTGAGGTCGACCTTGTAAAGATAGGGATTCAGGTCTGTCTGCTGTTTACCTTTGCTCCTGCGCGCACTGACCTTCTCTCCACATTTATGTGTTTGTTTGTTTGTCTATCTAATCTTTTGGGTTTTTATTTCTAATGAGGTCGACCAGTTGTCTATTTATTATGTTTTTTAATACGCATCAAACTGCGCTGCTTGTCTTTGCTCCTGTGTGCTCGCGCACTCTCGCCTTTTCCACTTATTTTTATTTTTGATTTATTTTTGATTTATTTTGTCAATTAAAAAAAAATACGCATCGTGCTGTGCTGTTTGTGTTTGCTTGAGTGCATTCGCGCGCTCTCGCTTTCTCCACTTTAAAATTTTTTTTTATTATTTAACTATTCCTGAGTGTTTATCTTATTTTTATTTGTTTATTTAAATGAAGTCGACCAGTTGCCTGCCCTTCCTTCCATTATCCGTCACCGAGACAAACTGAACAAAGTTCTGAGGTCGACCTTGTAAAGATAAGGATTCAGGTCTGTCTGCTGTTTACCTTTGCTCCTGCGCGCACTGCCCTTCTCTCCACATTTATGTGTTTGTTTGTTTGTCTATCTAATCTTTTGGGTTTTTATTTCTAATGAGGTCGACCAGTTGTCTATTTATTATTATTTTACTACGCATCAAGCTGCGCTGCTTGTCTTTGCTCCTGTGTGCTCGAGCACTCTCGCCTTTTCCACTTATTTTTATTTTTGATTTATTTTTTATTTATTTTGTCAATTTAAAAAAACTACGCATCGTGCTGTGCTGTTTGTGTTTGCTTGAGTGCATTCGCGCGTTCTCGCTTTCTCCACTTTACAATGTTTTTGTTATTATTTATCTATTCCTGAGAGTTTATCTTATTTTTTATTTGTTTATTGAAATGAAGTCGACCAGTTGCCTGCCCTTCCTTCCATTATCCGTCACCGAGACAAACTGAACAAAGTTCTGAGGTCGACCTTGTAAAGATAAGGATTCAGGTCTGTCTGCTGTTTACCTTTGCTCCTGCACGCACTGCCCTTCTCTCCACATTTATGTGTTTGTTTGTTTGTCTATCTAATCTTTTGGGTTTTTATTTCTAATGAGGTCGACCAGTTGTCTATTTATTATTTTTTTTTAATACGCATCAAGCTGCGCTGCTTGTCTTTGCTCCTGTGTGCTCGCGCACTCTCTCCTTTTCCACTTATTTTTATTTTTGATTTATTTTTGATTTATTTTGTCAATTTAAAAAAAAATAGGCATCGTGCTGTGCTGTTTGTGTTTGCTTGAGTGCATTCGCGCGCTCTCGCTTTCTCCACTTTACAATTTTTTTGTTATTATTTATCTATTCCTGAGAGTTTATCTTATTTTTTATTTGTTTATTTAAATGAAGTCGACCAGTTGCCTGCCCTTCCTTCCATTATCCGTCACCGAGACAAAATGAACAAAGTTCTGAGGTCGACCTTGTAAAGATAAGGATTCAGGTCTGTCTGCTGTTTACCTTTGCTCCTGCGCGCACTGCCCTTCTCTCCACATTTATGTGTTTGTTTGTTTGTCTATCTAATTTTTGGGATTTTATTTCTAATGAGGTCGACCAGTTGTCTATTTATTATTTTTTTTACTACGCATCAAGCTGCGCTGCTTGTCTTTGCTCCTGTGTGCTCGCGCACTCTCGCCTTTTCCACTTATTTTTATGTTTGATTTATTTTTTATTTATTTTGTCAATTTAAAAAAAATACGCATCGTGCTGTGCTGTTTGTGTTTGCTTGAGTGCATTCGCGCGCTCTCGCTTTCTCCACTTTACAATTTTTTTGTTATTATTTATCTATTCCTGAGAGTTTATCTTATTTTTTATTTGTTTATTGAAATGAAGTCGACCAGTTGCCTGCCCTTCATTCCATTATCCGTCACCGAGACAAACTGAACAAAGTTGTGAGGTCGACCTTGTAAAGATAAGGATTCAGGTCTGTCTGCTGTTTACCTTTGCTCCTGCGCGCACTGCCCTTCTCTCCACATTTATGTGTTTGTTGGTTTGTCTATCTAATCTTTTGGGTTTTTATTTCTAATGAGGTCGACCAATTGTCTATTTATTATTTTTTTACTACGCACCAAGCTGCGCTGCTTGTCTTTGCTCCTGTGTGCTCGCGAATTCTCGCCTTTTCCACTTATTTTTATTTTTGGTTTATTTTTGATTTATTTTGTCAATTTAAAAAAAAATACGCAACGTGCTGTGCTGTTTGTGTTTGCTTGAGTGCATTCGCGCGCTCTCGCTTTCTCCACTTTACAATGTTTTTGTTATTATTTATCCATTCCTGAGAGTTTATCTTATTTTTTATTTGTTTATTTAAATGAAGTCGACCAGTTGCCTGCCCTTCCTTCCATTATCCGTCACCGAGACAAACTGAACAAAGTTCTGAGGTCGACCTTGTAAAGATAAGGATTCAGGTCTGTCTGCTGTTTACCTTTGCTCCTGCGCGCACTGCCCTTATATCCACATTTATGTGTTTGTTTGTTTGTCTATCTAATCTTTTGGGTTTTTATTTCTAATGAGGTCGACCAGTTGTCTATTTATTATTTTTTTACTACGCATCAAGCTGCGCTGCTTGTCTTTGCTCCTGTGTGCTCGTGACTTCTCGCCTTTTCCACTTATTTTTATTTTTGATTTATTTTTGATTTATTTTGTCAATTTAAAAAAAATACGCATCGTGCTGTGCTGTTTGTGTTTGCTTGAGTGCATTCTCGCGCTCTCGCTTTCTCCACTTTACAATTTTTTTGTTATTAATTATCTATTCCTGAGAGTTTATCTTATTTTTTATTTGTTTATTTAAATGAAGTCGACCAGTTGCCCGCCCTTCCTTCCATTATCCGTCACCGAGACAAACTGAACAAAGTTCTGAGGTCGACCTTGTAAAGATAAGGATTCAGGTCTGTCTGCTGTTTACCTTTGCTCCTGCGCGCACTGACCTTCTCTCCACATTTATGTGTTTGTTTGTTTGTCTATCTAATCTTTTGGGTTTTTATTTCTAATGAGGTCGACCAGTTGTCTATTTATTATTTTTTTTACTACGCATCAAGCTGCGCTGCTTGTCTTTGCTCCTGTGTGCTCGCGCACTCTCGCCTTTTCCACTTATTTTTATTTTTGATTTATTTTGTCAATTTAAAAAAAAAATACGCATCGTTCTTTGCTGTTTGTGTTTGCTTGAGTGCATTCGCGCGCTCTCGCTTTCTCCACTTTACAATTTTTTTGTTATTATTTATCTATTCCTGAGAGTTTATCTTATTTTTTATTTGTTTATTTAAATGAAGTCGACCAGTTGCCTGCCCTTCCTTCCATTATCCGTCACCGAGACAAACTGAACAAAGTTGTGAGGTCGACCTTGTAAAGATAAGGATTCAGGTCTGTCTGCTGTTTACCTTTGCTCCTGCGCGCACTGCCCTTCTCTCCACATTTATATGTTTGTTTGTTTGTCTATCTAATCTTTTGGGTTTTTATTTCTAATGAGGTCGACCAGTTGTCTATTTATTATTTTTTTTACTATGCATCAAGCTGCGCTGCTTGTCTTTGCTCCTGTGTGATTGCGCACTCTCGCCTTTTCCACTTATTTATATTTTTGATTTATTTTGTCAATTTAAAAAAAATACGCATCGTGCTGTGCTGTTTGTGTTTGCTTGAGTGCATTTGCGCGCTCTCGCTTTCTCCACTTTACAATTTTTTTGTTATAATTTATCTATTCCTGAGAGTTTATCTTATTTTTTATTTGTTTATTTAAATGAAGTCGACCAGTTGCCTGCCCTTCCTTCCATTATCCGTCACCGAGAAAAACTGAACAAAGTTCTGAGGTCGACCTTGTAAAGATAAGGATTCAGGTCTGTCTGCTCTTTACCTTTGCTCCTGCGCGCACTGCCCTTCTCTCCACATTTATGTGTTTGTTTGTTTGTCTATCTAATCTTTTGGGTTTTTATTTCTAATGAGGTCGACCAGTTGTCTATTTATTATTTTTTTTACTACGCATCAAGCTGCGCTTCTTGTCTTTGCTCCTGTGTGATCACGCACTCTCGCATTTTCGACTTATTTTTATTTTTGATATATTTTTGATTTATTTTGGTCAATTTTAAAAAAAATACGCATCGTGCTGTGCTGTTTGTGTTTGCTTGAGTGCATTCGCGCGCTCTCGCTTTCTCCACTTTACAATTTTTTTGTTATTATTTATTTATTCCTGAGAGTTTATCTTATTTTTTATTTGTTTATTTAAATGAAGTCGACCAGTTGCCTGCCCTTCCTTCCATTATCCGTCACCGAGACAAACTGAACAAAGTTCTGAGGTCGACCTTGTAAAGATAAGGATTCAGGTCTGTCTGCTGTTTACCTTTGCTCCTGCGCTCACTGCCATTCTCTCCACATTTATGTGTTTGTTTGTTTGTCTATCTAATCTTTTGGGTTTTTATTTCTAATTAGGTCGACCAGTTGTCTATTTATTATTTTTTTTTACTACGCATCAAGCTGCGCTGCTTGTCTTTGCTCCTGTGTGCTCGCGCACTCTCGCCTTTTCCACTTATTTTTATTTTAGATTTATTTTTTATTTATTTTGTCAATTTAAAAAATACGCATCGTGCTGTGCTGTTTGTGTTTGCTTGAGTGCATTCGCGCGCTCTCGCTTTCTCCACTTTACAATTTTTTTGTTATTATTTATCTATTCCTGAGAGTTTATCTTATTTTTTTATTTGTTTATTTAAATGAAGTCGACCAGTTGCCTGCCCTTCCTTCCCATTATCCGTCACCAGAGACAAACTGAAGAAAGTTCTGAGGTCGACCTTGTAAAGATAAGGATTCAGGTCTGTCTGCTGTTTACCTTTGCTCCTGCGCGCACTGCCCTTCTCTCCACATTTATGTGTTTGTTAGTTTGTCTATCTAATCTTTTGGGTTTTTATTTCTAATGAGGTCGACCAGTTGTCTATTTATTATTTTTTTTACTATGCATCAAGCTGCGCTGCTTGTCTTTGCTCCTGTGTGCTCGCGCACTCTCGCCTTTTCCACTTATTTTTATTTTTGATTTATTTTGATTTATTTTGTCAATTTAAAAAAAATACGCATCGTGCTGTGCTGTTTGTGTTTGCTTGAGTACATTCGCGCGCTCTCGCTTTCTCCACTTTACAATTTTTTTGTTATTATTTATCTATTCCTGAGAGTTTATCTTATTTTTTATTTGTTTATTTAAATGAAGTCGACCAATTGCCTGCCCTTCCTTCCATTATCCGTCACCGAGACCAACTGAACAAAGTTCTGATGTCGACCTTGTAAAGATAAGGATTCAGGTCTGTCTGCTGTTTACCTTTGCTCCTGCGCGCACTGCCCTTCTCTCCATATTTATGTGTTTGTTTGTTTGTCTATCTAATCATTTGGGTTTTTATTTCTAATGAGGTCGACCTGTTGTCTATTTATTATTTTTTTTACTACGCATCAAGCAGCGCTGCTTGTCTTTGCTCCTGTGTGGTCGCGCACTCTCGCTTTTTCCACTTATTTTTATTTTTGATTTATTTTGTCAATTTAAAAAAAAATACGCATCGTGCTGTGCTGTTTGTGTTTGCTTGAGTGCATTCGCGCGCTCTCGCTTTCTGCACTTTACAATTTTTTGTTATTATTTATCTATTCCTGAGAGTTTATCTTATTTTTATTTGTTTATTTAAATGAAGTCGACCAGTTGCCTGCCCTTCCTTCCATTATCCGTCACCGAGACGAACTGAACAAAGTTTCTGAGGTCGACCTTGTAAAGATAAGGATTCAGGTCTGTCTGCTGTTTACCCTTTGCTCCTGCCCGCACTGCCCTTCTCTCCACATTTATGTTTTTGTTTGTTTGTCTATCTAATCTTTTGGGTATTTATTTCTAATGAGGTCGACCAGTTGTCTATTTATTATTTTTTTTTACTACGCATCAAGCTGCGCTTCTTGTCTTTGCTCCAGTGTGCTCACGCACTCTCGCATTTTCGACTTATTTTTATTTTTGATATATTTTTGATTTATTTTGTCAATTTTAAAAAAAAATACGCATCGTGCTGTGCTGTTTGTGTTTGCTTGAGTGCATTGGCGCGCTCTCGCTTTCTCCACTTTACAATTTTTTTGTTATTATTTATTTATTCCTGAGAGTTTATCTTATTTTTTATTTGTTTATTTAAATGAAGTCGACCAGTTGCCTGCCCTTCCTTCCATTATCCGTCACCGAGACAAACTGAACAAAGTTCTGAGGTCGACTTGTAAAGATAGGGATTCAGGTCTGTCTGCTGTTTACCTTTGCTCCTGCGCGCACTGCCCTTCTCTCCACATTTATGTGTTTGTTTGTTTGTCTATCTAATCTTTTGGGTTTTTATTTCTAATGAGGTCGACCAGTTGTCTATTTCTTTTTTTTTTTACTACGCATCAAGCTGCGCTGCTTGTCTTTGCTCCTGTGTGCTCGCGCACTCTCGCCTTTTCCACTTATTTTTATTTTTCATTTATTTTTGATTTATTTTGTCAATTTTTTAAAAAAATACGCATCGTGCTGTGCTGTTTGTGTTTGCTTGAGTGCATTCGCGCGCTCTCGCTTTCTCCACTTTACAATTTTTTTGTTATTATTTATCTATTCCTGAGAGTTTATCTTATTTTTTATTTGTTTATTTAAATGAAGTCGACCAGTTGCCTGCCCTTCCTTCCATATCCGTCACCGAGACAAACTGAACAAAGTTCTGAGGTCGACCTCGTAAAGATAAGGATTCAGGACTGTCTGCTGTTTACCATTTTACCTGCGCGCACTGCCCTTCTCTCCACATTTATGTGTTTGTTTGTTTGTCTATCTAATCTTTTGGGTTTTTATTTCTAATTAGGTCGACCAGTTGTCTATTTATTATTTTTTTTACTACGCATCAAGCTGCGCTGCTTGTCTTTGCTCCTGTGTGCTCGCGCACTCTCGCCTTTTCCACTTATTTTTATTTTTGATTTATTTTGATTTATTTTGTCAATTTAAAAAATACGCATCGTGCTGTGCTGTTTGTGTTTGCTTGAGTGCATTCGCGCGCTCTCGCTTTCTCCACTTTACAATTTTTTTGTTATTATTTATCTATTCCTGAGAGTTTATCTTATTTTTTATTTGTTTATTTAAATGAAGTCGACCAGTTGCCTGCCCTTCCTTCCATTATCCGTCACCGAGACAAACTGAACAAAGTTCTGAGGTCGACCTTGTAAAGATAAGGATTCAGGTCTGTCTGCTGTTTACCTTTGCTCCTGCGCGCACTGCCCTTCTCTCCACATTTATGTGTTTGTTAGTTTGTCTAACTAATCTTTTGGGTTTTTATTTCTAATGAGGTCGACCAGTTGTCTATTTATTATTTTTTTTACTACGCATCAAGCTGCGCTGCTTGTCTTTGCTCCTGTGTGCTCGCGCACTCTCGCCTTTTCCACTTATTTTTATTTTTGATTTATTTTTGATTTATTTTGTCAATTTAAAAAAAATGCGCATCGTGCTGTGCTGTTTGTGTTTGCTTGAGTACATTCGCGCGCTCTCGCTTTCTCCACTTTACAATTTTTTTGTTATTATTTATCTATTCCTGAGAGTTTATCTTATTTTTTATTTTTTTATTTAAATGAAGTCCACCAGTTGCCTGCCCTTCCTTCCATTATCAGTCACCGAGACAAACTGAACAAAGTTCTGAGGTCGACCTTGTAAAGATAAGGATTCAGGTCTGTCTGCTGTTTACCTTTGCTCCTGCGCGCACTGCCCTTCTCTCCACATTTATGTGTTTGTTTGTTTGTCTATCTAATCTTTTGGGTTTTTATTTCTAATGAGGTCGACCAGTTGTCTATTTATTATTTTTTTTTACTACGCATCAAGCTGCGCTGCTTGTCTTTGCTCCTGTGTGCTCGCGCACTCTCGCCTTTTCCACTTATTTTTATTTTTGATTTATTTTTGATTTATTTTGTCAATTTTAAAAAAAATACGCATCGTGCTGTGCTGTTTGTGTTTCCTTGAGTGCATTCGCGCGCTCTCGCTTTCTCCACTTTACAATTTTTTTGTTATTATTTATCTATTCCTGAGAGTTTATCTTATTTTTTATTTGTTTATTTAAATGAAGTCGACCAGTTGCCTGCCCTTCCTTCCATTATCCGTCACCGAGACAAACTGAACAAAGTTCTGAGGTCGACCTTGTAAAGATAAGGATTCAGGTCTGTCTGCTGTTTACCTTTGCTCCTGCGCGCACTGCCCTTCTCTCCACATTTATGTGTTTGTTTGTTTGTCTATCTAATCTTTTGGGTTTTTATTTCTAACGAGGTCGACCAGTTGTCTATTTTTTATTTTTTTTACTACGCATCAACCTGCGCTGCTTGTCTTTGCTCCTGTGTGCTCGCGCACTGTCGCGTTTTCCACTTATTTTTATTTTTGATTTATTTTTGATTTATTCTGTCAATTTAAAAAAAAATACGCATCGTGCTGTGCTGTTTGTGTTTGCT